>NC_087071.1:42015459-42056349 GCF_963678635.1 Symsagittifera roscoffensis
AAAGACATCCAAACTCGACAATTCTGGAGACTGATTCAGAAGAAGAGGTGAAGCAGCTGCGTGTCACTTTCCCCATCATTCAAACACTCCCTCTGTGGATAGGAGTGACCAAATACAGAGATTTCAATGGAAGATACGAGTTCGAGGTTTAGTATTACAGGAGCTGCTCGCATGCAATTTGTCATTTAAAAAATTTTTGGATAATTTTGAGCAAATTCAGCTCGACGCTTGACAAGGAGTCGGAAAAATGGTCTATGTACTTGAAAAGTAAATGCAAAAAAGTAATCATAGAACAAAATGCTTTTACAGTTTTCATTAAAATTCAGACTTCAACCAATCTCAAGTTTATCACAAAACTCAGAACATAAACTCTTTTAACAATCAATTCTTGTCACCTTATACTTTTCTTCAGTTTTTTTTGCAAAAAAAGAGACCTTGGCCCAAATCGAATAATTAAGCCCCAATTTTGCGTATGCCATCAAAGTTAAAAAATCTCTGAAAGTGAAACAAGATTTTTTGTGCGATGATTTTATTACAAAAACAATCAATTTTTTTACCAAACATCGAATGATTTATTGGTCACAATTGACGGTGAATATTGGATATGTAAAACAAAGATCGCGTTGAGTTTGGGATTTTAACTAATAAAAAACCTAACGTTTTTTTGAATAGGAAAACGCAGCGCTGATTCAATATATCGGGACAAAAAGAACGAAATTTGATACTTCTACAAATTTGATGAACTGTCTTAGAGACTCCTCTGACTCCTCTTTATTGTTCCGACTCATTGTGCGGAATCATGGTTTTCCCAAATATCGATGGAAGTCATATTTTTGAAAAAGGAGGACCAGGCAGCGTTGAAATAGACATGATAGTGGCACACCCGTTGAAAGGATTTTTCGTCTTTAATATTAAAAACGCTCAAAAAGTTAGCCTTAAAGATGTCCAATCGAATTTGCGAAAGCATTTTGATTTTGTCCGGTATGTATTGTGCTACAATGGCCTTTCTAAAGATTCTTTGCTTCAGGAAGCTAATGTAAATGTGGTCAATGAAATACCAATTTTCACTCTGTTATTGTTCCGACTTTTGATACGAAAGTAACGGAATATTTGTGCTCGGGGTGGGTTTTTTTTTTCTTCAGACAAGTTTCGACTTTTTAACTAACCATTTTTGACGGAATTTTTTATATCAGTCGAAGCTATTGTTGTCTTGAGATTAAATTTGAAAAGATATTTCAGCTGTAATCATTTTTCGTAAAGTTATGAGGGTTTAAAGTTTGCCATTTTGGCCATTTTGACCAATTTGGGACAATTAACGCGCGATATATTTCGCGCCGCGTCCAGACAATTCAGCCAATTTGAAATTCAGGCAATTCAGCCAAAAGTATGCAGAAAATTCAGCCAGAGACAATTCAGCCATTAATAGTGACCGCCGCAGTCGCGCTAACGTGTTGCGAGCTTGCCTACAGAGGGTAGTACTGTATACGAAATTTAGAGCCGGTTATCGCCGCGAAGCGGCGACGCGCGCTTAGCTCGCCCACCGGCGACCTTAAACCGAGAAATAGCTCCAATTCTGATTTTTTTCTTTCCAATCTAGTGTTTTGTAAAATTGGCTGAACTGTCTCAGGCTGAATTGTCTGTATATTTTTGGCTGAATTGTCTGAAATTCAAACTGGCTAAATATATCGCGCGTTAATTGTCCCAAATTGACCAAAATGCCAATCGTTAAACCCCCATAAATTTACCAAAAAGGATCACAGGTAAAATATTTTTTCAATTTTAAGCTCAGGGCAACAGTACCTTTTGATTGACATAAAAAACTCAAAAATGGCTAGCTTAAAAGTCGAAATTTGTCTGAAGAAAAAAACCACCACGAGCACAAAAGTCGGAACAATTGGAGGCGCAAAACAGAGCGACAGCCTACGTAAAACTCTGGCAAGGACTAGCTCCCACCGCAGTAACACAACAATTTCTAATGTAATTTCTCGTCGGATGAGTCGCAGCCGGTGGAAATTTTTGTAATTTCAACCGGCAGCATCAAACTATGGTGCTCGTCGAATAAGTTAGCCTTCTGTTTATTGGGTACTTCCTACGTTATCGTTCATTATAAAACTTTAACGTATAAAATTGCAAGTTTAACAATTTGCTTGGCTGACAATTTTCTAATAAGCTGACTCATCGCGCCTCTTCGTTCTGATCAGAACAAAATAAGGCGCTTAAACCGAACAATTCGTATGTTGTTGCCTAAAATAAGTTCAAGCTTACCTAAATGAGCTAAAATGATTCGCCTTAGGAAAGTGCAATCACCTAATTTTTTTTTTAAAACTGGATTATAAGACATATTTTCTATAGCATTTTTAAAACAGATAGTAGCAACTTTTTAACATATAAAACTAAACAATTTTTGGTGAACAAGATGCTATTTTAATCATGTTTAACAATCACCAGATTATTTAGTTTACCAAACTCTCCTCTGGAGCTGCGATTGACAAGCTGGACTGGATCTGGAGTGACAAGCATCCAATTAATATAAATAGTTTAGAGAAGTGTGTTACGACTGATGGTACGTCCGTTTCAATCATCGTGATCACAATTTTTGAAGTTCATTCTGATAAAACTCAAACTAACTAATTAATGTATTCAGATGCTGATCAACAATCCCAAACCCCCCAAAAAAATTTTTTTCAGTAAATCATTTTAATTGTGAGAGTCTCTTATGCAATTCGGAAAAAAAAATCGAACAAGACTCCTCGTATCAGGAAGAAGCCGCGGACGTTCCGAGTCTTTTAAGGTATATGGTGTTTATATAATTAGTTTATATATTTACTGGCTTCAATCCTTTATGCTTTCTATATCCCCTTTTTTCTATATATTAAAAGGTAAGCGGCCAGTTAATTTGGGTAAAAAATCGTTACACACCATGAATTACTTCTATTCTAATCTAAAAGAGAATTTTTTTTTCTTCAAAAAAATTATTTTGAAAAAAAACCAATTACTTTTTTAACCATTTGTTAATGTTTCTGGACTGTTTAGGTCATTTGAATAGAATGACTGACGCGAACTGCATCTACAAAAAGAGCGTGAGATGTCAAAGATTAAATAACTAATATTTTTTTCAGTATTTTTTTTATTAAGAAACACATATGAGCCTTTTGAGGTAAGTAACAAGTGTGCGCCGAATTTCTATATCTCACAATGAAAAAAATTTTACTATGAAAATTTTGAATTACGATTTTGAGCTAGAAAATTCTAATAAAAAATATGGAAAGCTACATGCAAACTTTTTATCGACTTTTCCGCAGAAAATGTGTTGGAAAACTTTGTTTTTGGGTCTGACTAGATCTATAAAAGCAATAAATTATAAAATTTCTAATATTGGATTGTACAAATTTTGAATAGATACAGATCCTTTAACTCTGGCATCTCCAAAGGATATACCCCACGCTGTTTGTCAAATCGAGAGAATGTCTCACTATTGAAATGATGGCCAAAAAAGAAAAAAATCAAATGGACATTTGTGCTTGCGATTACATGATATAACTCAACTCAACTCAAAAAACAAAACTGAGATATTTGAAATGAACAAAAAATGCTTTTATCTTAAATTATAGGCACTTTATGCTTGTTTGGCACTGGTTTTAAAGTATAGCCGAAACTTCAATTTCTGTAGCTAAATTACTGAAAGACAACAGGATACAAATGACATGCTTTACGGATTAACTTGAGCTTATAATCAAAGCTTTTATTTTAAGGAAAATTTATGTCAGATACGCACAATCAAACTTGTATAAGGTGTGAAACCTAATAAAAACTGCTTTTAAAAAGTGGTTTTCTAAAATTTTGACCAACATTGAATTATTATTCAGATACAAAAAATTAAGTTTTTGAGGTCAGTCGAAAATTGAGTTTCATAAATCAAGTCAAATGCTTGGTAATAGCCGTATTAAGAACACGGAATACATAGCCAGACGAAGTTCTTGCTATTCCTGGAGAAAAGTATAGAATCCATGGCAACCGACACAGCTGCCAGACACTTTCCACGAAATCGGTTGTTTTTAACGACAATGTTTTTGTTATTTTTAATTGACGAATAATAAGTTTTGCCCCAAACCAATCCTTTCGTAAGAGAAAAAAAGTTTCGCTTTCAAAAATGTTAAGTTTTTTTAACAAGGTAATTTTCAACAAAAAAACGAGAAATAAATTGACTGTTTTTTTTTCGAGCGACAACTAATCTTTGTTCGTTGTGAACCAATAAATAAAGCTAAAAATAACAGAAAAAGATCCCACATTTTGTCAAGTTTCCATTTTGCCTTGTTAAGTTTCAAAATCCGCAAATAAGGAACTCCAGGCCTGGCTCCTTGAAAAGCAGCGCCGGGATCTTAGACTTCTCAAAAAATTCCATGACGAGCCGTTCTAAAAAACTTTGACATGATTGTCAGCCTGACCAGGCCTGACTCCGGTGTTACTTGGTTGTTTTTGGGAAAATGAACCTTAAAAATTAGATGAAAAAACTTTATCAAAAAGAAATTTCAAAAGAGTTTTGTTAGGTACTTTCATATCTTCTCTGAAAAATTTTAAATGATTAGACACAAGTTTTTACCTTTTTGTAGAGTAATATACTGAACCGTTTAAAAACAAAATCCAGGTCGAAGAAGAATATGACTGTTCGAAGGAAATATGTTTCAGCCTAAAGTTTTAGGCAACAAATACAAGTCAAAGTTCTGTAAATTACCTTTGGAAATTCTAATCTTTTTATCAAAGTTTTTGAATAGTGTTTTTGGCTGAGAACATTTATCAGAAATCTCCTAAGCACTTCAAACAGTTATCTGGCTACACCTCTGCAACAATTGTGTTTAAAAAAAAACAATTGTTTTAAAGTGAAAAGGTCTAAATCAAGAAATTTAACAAATCCAATAACACCCCCGCTTGAAAAAAAAGTAGGATGCACCGTTCAAGCTTCTTTTAAATGATTTTCGTACGAATCTTTGCTTTTTTGTTCCAGATATAAATTATAACTTCATTGTATTAGTTGAAGCGGTGAAATCACTTTTGGGTGAAACGATATCCATACAAAGATTTTTGAGCTGGACTATCAATAAAAAAAAATTCGAACCTGCGATTCGATACATTGATTATGATGGAATTAATATAATCGGTGTCCAATCTTACCATTTTTTTCCTTGGACTTTGAAGGTCGAGCTGGGAAAAAGAATATTCGAGCTGGATAAATGACTGGGTAAAAGAATATTCAACAGAGTTTTTGAATTCTCTTGAAAGACTGTCTGAGAAAAACCATAGAGTTTGACATATTAAGTCGTGTCTGATTTTTCTCTAATTTCACAGAGTTTATGTTTTCCCAAACTGTTTTAGCACTTTTTTGCAATCGTATATTTGAAGCAACAATAAGTTTTGTTTTTTAAACTGTTTTTCCTATTACTCAACGGCCCATTTTTTGATATTTTTATATGCGAACCAACAAAAGTTCCAAACAAACTTGATACGGTTGCTACTGGCCGAGTTGAGCAAAGCTTGATAACAGAGAGTCGAAAAATGATTTTTATCAATCAAGTCAAGTGCTTGGGAATCGCTGTATTAAGTACACTGAATACATAGCCAGACGAAGTTCTTGCTTTTCCTGGAAAAAAAGTATAGAATTCATGGCAACTGTGAACAGCTTCTAGAGACTTTCCACGAACTTGAATATTTTAACGATGTTTTTGTTATTTTTAATTCACGAATAGTAACCTTTGCTCAAACAAACCCTTTCATAAAATAAAAACATTCTGCTTTTCAAAAATGTAAATTTTTGTTAATAACAACGTAATTTCAACAAAAAAAGCGAGGAACAAATTGACTGTTAGGTTTCGAGCGGTAACTAATTTTTTTTCGTTGTCAACCAATAAGATAAAGCTAAATGAAACAAAAAAAAATTTTGAGGTAGAATCTACCTAACCAAATAGAAAACATCAACTTTTACAACCCTGAAACTGTGTATTTTCCTGCCCAATTAGGTTTCGAAGTTGTTGAGGGTTTTGATTAGTTTTTGTTTTCAGGCAAGTTTGAAAGCCTTTCCAAGTTTCAAAATCCACAAAAAGGAACTCCAGGCATTTCTCCTTGAAAAGCAGCCACGGGATCTTAAACTTCTCAAAAAATTCGATGACAATCCGTTCTTAGAAACTTCGACATGCTTTTCAACCCGACCAGGCCTGACTCCAGGAATGGTCGGTTAAACCTGAAAATCAGAAAAAATTGAAAAGACTTCTCGAGCTTTACCGTGTTCATTAAGCGCATTTTGAGAATCAACAGGGTTGAAAATCGTTTTCTTAACAGTCCAGTATTTTTATTCTGGGTCAATGGAAGTTTTTGCGTTTTCTTAGAAAAAAACCTTAAATCTTAAAAATTTAATAAAAGTTTTACTGAAAAGAATTACAGATTAAAGTTTCCGAATTACGCTTTCTGGTTCAAGTTTTAACAGAAAAAGGACAAGACTATCGGACCATGAATCATTGGTTTCTACTATCAAGTTTTTCTGTTATGGGGACTATATCTACCTAAATGATAGCCGAAGTGCAATCTTTGATATTAGGCTTGAATTTTTAAACTAAAATCTCAAACATTCTGTTTTTTCTTTATAAAAAACATGTTACTTGGGTTGTTGGTTGAAGAATGACTCTAAGAAAATTACATGGAAAATTTCATCATAGAGAAATTTTACATGAACTTTGTTAATTATTTCCATAGCTTCTATGAATTTTTTTGAATAATAAGATACGAGTTTTTCCGTTTTCCAAAAGGGTAATACACCGAACCGTTAAAAATTTTCAGGTCGAAGAAAAATATAATCGTTTCAAGGAGACCCATTCTAGCGTAAAATAAGAGGTAACGATTGCATGTCATAGTTCTGCAAATTACAATTGAATATTATTTTTTTAAAGCAGAGTTTTTGATCAATGTTTTTGAGTGAGAACTTTTATCGAAAATCCTCTGTACACTTAGAATCGTTTTCTGAGTACCCCTCTGCCACAATTGTGTTCAAAATTTGATTTTAATTTTTTTAGAGTGAAAAGACTTAAATCAAAACCATTCAACAAAGACAACAACACCCTCGGCTCAAAAATAGTAAGATGCACCGTTCAAACTTTTTCTAATCGATTTTGGTACGAAATTTAGATTGCTTACCCCACGCAATTTGTTCAGTCGACAGAATCAAAAAATGAGAGGTTCCTATCATCATTGGTTCTTGCAATCACCAGAGTTTAGAAAAAAAAAAATTTGAATTGAACAAATGTTGCATTTGATTTAAATGTTGAGCAATTTTTTTCGTTTTGGTTCAGATATAGGTTATAGCTTAATTGTATTAATTAAAGCAGTAAAAAACACTAGTGGATGAACGATATGCATTCAACGATTTTTAGAGCTGGATTATCAGTAAAAAAAATTAGCACAGTGGAAATGCGTTCAGTATGAAAGCTATGATCCCATGCCATGGCAATGATAGTGTGTGAGGACGAGCTCTCACTTGACCTCTAGTTTCAGTTCTTGACCGATTTTGGCTGCAATAGTGATAACACGTGAAGGTTCTGAACGCAAAAAAACGCCCTTGAGTCGCAAAAATAACAAAATAACACAGTCTGGAATGTGGGAAGATAATACAAACAAGAAACCTCGACAGGACTGTTGAAGGCCTATTGATGAATCCACCGCGGTTTGCAGGAACTACATTATTACAGATGTCAGATATGCAAATCGACACATTGATTATGATGGAATACTAATGAAATTGGTTTCTAATCTTACTCTTAATTACCTTGGTTTATTGAAAATTGAGTCAAAAACTGGGTAAATGAATATTCAAAATTGAGATCAACGTTTTTGAATTTTTCTTCAAAGATTATCTGACAAAAACCATAGAGTGTGCAATATTTAAAACGTGTCTGACCTTTCTCTATTTAAAGGTGATAAATTCACTACCTATGTTTTCACATATGTTTTAGTCTTTTTTTGCCATCGTAGATTTGAAACAAAAACAGCTTTTGTTTTTTTTATTATTTTTCAAATCACTCAAACGCCAGTAGTAGATGTTGGAGCTAAAGTGGGGGTGGGGATGCGTGGCTGACCCCATGTAATAAGATAAGTTATAGAGTTTGGGTCAGCCTCGATATGTTTTCAGATTGGGTATAGAATCAACAATGTATTAGGATAGGGAATACCGATGGTAAGGTTTTATGGTTTGTGTGATGGTAAGATAATGGTAAGAAAACGAAAATTTTTGGCTTTTGTGTGGAAATGACTAGTTTTTTGCAAAATTTTTGGCGCGCGTTATCTAATTGTTAATTATCACTAATTAATTACTTTTAGATTGTGGAATGAAGTTCTTTTAATTAGTTATTTGGTGCATGGTAAGTCAATGGTAAGAGTTTTAGAGAAAAAATTAAGATTTTTTTCAAAATTTTTTCGAAAAAAAAACTTCAAAACGCGATAAGATTTGCTTTAATTTGACCTATAAACTAATTTATTAGATAATCTTATATTTTGAAAAAACTTCATGAAAGAATGCTGAAACCTACTCAAATTTCGAAAAAAGTCAAGTTTTTGAGAAAAAAAACTAAATTACAAAGAAAGTATACAAATCACTGCATCGTATTAGAAACTCACCGCATCTTTATAAAAAAAACATCAACAAAATACTGCATCGTGCAAAAATATAATACATTGCATCACTTGTTATAAGCTTATTACATTGCATCAGTTTTTATAAGTTCAATGGTTTTGTATGAATTCCATCATCTTGAACATGTCTTTTTGGATAAAAATTGCTTAGTCCTTTCTTTGTCTGTTCATATGTGGCCACCATATGATTTATAGTTCTGAATTCTCTGTTAGTAGATGAAAAATTAATTGCTTCAACAAGCACTCTCCTGTATTTTGACATGGAGCCGTCTCCAGAATCTTCTAGAACTCGTTTATTTAATCCTTTACTGCTAAATTTGAACTTATCGGACTTGTGGTCATAGCAGCAATTTGTCTTGCTACATAAACATAGCTTTTCTGTGCACCTAAAATATTCTTTAAACAGTCTCGGCTTCCGTTTATCATACTTTTTGTGTATACTGCAACACGTTCGAGGGAGGAAATTAGATTTGCATCCGCTTTGAAAGAGTCTCTACAATCATTTTCCCTCATTTTTTCCCAAGCATCTCTCTTATCTGGTTGGATACAGTCATATAAAATTTCTTCAGCTAGTGCCAAGTAAAGTGAGTCTTTATCCATCTCCAACTCTTCAAACTTATTTACATCTCAGAACTTGTCAAAGAAGTTATTGTAGAGTTCCAACATTCTGAGTTTAGCATACTGCAGTATGAAAAATCCAACGATGATGGGTTCTCTATATTGATTGGTTGATTTCAGGAGTTCAACCTCATATAAGTTTTTTTCAACTGTATTCAATCTTTTGAACAATAGCTCATTAATTGCGTTATGAGTTTTTTTCATCGTTCAGATATTTTGTGATTGTATGTCTCGATCTATCCAAGATCTGATATCCATACGAGGAATTACCCAAAAGTTTCATTGTTTCTGCTACAACTTCAAATAGAGGGTTTTCATCTCCTCTTCTTCTCGCATCAACCACTGATTGAACGAAATTGATGAAACATTCCCGTGGAGTATACTGAACAAAATGGTAAATTTTGATACATTGCAAGCCAAGTTCCAAATAAAAGTTGAACAGAGGAGATATAACCGTTCCACTTTCTAGCTTGAAACTAGAAATCAGCATTCACTGAGGATGTTTTAACATTTCGTTCTCGATTGCATAGTTTTTCATGTAGTCTCCAATATCATTTCTTCCAAGTTCAGTGTTTCGAAAATTGGAGGAAAATTGGCAAATTTTGCTTTTAGCTCATCTGGAACAACTAAATTGCACTGAACATAGCCAAAAGGAGATTCTTTTTTGGTTTTTGCTAGAAGGGAGTCTGTAGGAAGAGGTCTTTTATAGGGAAAGTGGGTTCTGACGTGATTTTAATCTTGTCATCGGTTTTGAAATTTTCCCACCAGTCACACTCCCACATTTCTTCCACTTTGTATACTTTCTCTTTATTGAATTCTCGTCGCATATCATCCATCTCTCTCGTCTTGTTTCCTCGCTCTATATCTTGTTCTGTTAAGGAGGTACGGGCTTCATGACAGGAACAGAAGTGGTAGTAGCATCACATTGCTTCGAACAATGTTTTACAGTGATCTTAATATCCGTCCACATTAAAACAGTCAATTTTCTTCTGTTTGCCAGATGTGAGAATGCTCTCAATTTTACATTTTGGTCTTGTTTTCTGATAAAGAGACATGACCATTTTCTCAAAGTTGCAAGTTCAATTGTGTCTAGCTTTAAACTTCTGCATATCGGTGTCAAACTCCCAACTCGTTTACAGTCCTCTTGGCATATCTTGACACATTGAGAAAGGGTAAAGCTGGCTTGCATCAACTCCAACGATTGATTTAAAAACATTTGATGAATTTCTGATGTGTGTTTCATCAACTACAGCTTTTCGAGTAAAAACAATGGAAGGTCCACCAGTCATGTCCTCTCTAATTTTTTCACCCAATTCTTTCTCACTTTCCCAAATTGGATAAAACATGTAATTTGTAGATTTGTGTAGACATTTGTTCTCTAGATTTGGAAGTGTGCATCCAAGTTTCAACATATCTATCCACTTGTTATGATGATACTGAATCATGTTTTGCATTGCCTCCAGGGTTGGAACTACATCATTGTTGTTGTACCACTTCAAAAAGTCTTTGAACACTGTCATTCCGTTTTTCTTCCATGTCTCTTGTAAGTAATTGTAATTATCCATGCCAGATGGCGGAATAGTTTTGATTTGAAGCTTTTTCAATGCCTGTTGTTCGTCAAGCCCACTATTTCTAAGCTTCTCATTGTCAATGAAATATTTGTCTAGAGAATTATTGTTTCTAAGTTTACTGAAAAAGGCTTCATACGGTGGCAATTCAGGAAAGTCAAGTTTGTCTGGGTTATCAAAAATTTCATAGGGAAAAAATTTTTTGGTTTCGCTAGCTTTATAGGCTTTGAGAAAGGAGTCCAGAGTACTTGCTCTACCCAGAAACTTCATTATGCCGAGAAATTGTACATCTCCAAATTTAAAAGATATAAGTTCTTTATCGCGAATTAAATAAGGGATTAAGTATGACTTGATCAAATTCAAATCATATCTACCGCTGTTAAATCGAAAAACAGGTAAAGTTTTTACATATCTCTCCAGATGTTGTTTCAAATCGATGAGTTGACTTTTCTGAATTCGCAAGAATTGTGTTGTCATATATGCTTCTCTGAATCTTCAATACATTCGTCTTCGTACTCAAATTTATTACTTGAATAGTTTGTACCACGTTTGTTCAGCTGATCAAAGATCTTTTTCATTCTTTCAATTACAGCTACTTCAATATGCTGAAATGTTTTTCTCATTTTTAGCTTACTTTGTTCAGTCAACAGCTCGAGGTTGGATACAAAATCAATTATCAAGATCTGTGGATCCTTGTTGTACAAACAGATGGGTTCATCGATCAGATTTGATGATATAGAGACTGAAATTGGTACATGTTTTCCGATCCAAGTAGTAGTTTGCGTTTCTTTTAGTTCCTCTCTAGGAACACAAATCGACTCAAAATTGAAAATCGCTAGATTATTGAAAAGCATGTTGTCTTCAGAAACTGGAAGATTGAACCTTTCTAGCTTTTCAAACAAGTTTTCTCGAAGCTCATACATGTTCTTTGGGTAAATATTTTTTACTCGGTCCTTGCATCTCAGACGATGTTTGTTAAAATTGTCGGATTTATAAAAGAAAGTATCACAGCTAGGACATCGAAAGCATTTAAATAAACTATCTATATCATTTGTATGAATATTATGGTTGTTAAATCTCAGTAAATTGACTGTTGTATCAAATTTTCCAATACTTCGTCGAGCTAGCTCTCCTACATATTCTCCTTCTTGTATATCGGAATCGTATGTAAAGACGTTTCTTTGAACATTTTCACCGACAACAGGTACGTCTTTTACTGAAACTCCATGAAAACGTTTAGGATCATAACCAGACTTTGATACAAATTCTCTAAAGTATCTAGAAGTGTGAGAGTCTAGATCATTATGTCCGTTCAAGTACATGGCCAGTGCACGGAAAAGAAACAATTGATCTTTGTAGGGTTCCTTGTCTTTGTTAGATAAAAGACAATTCACTTGCGTATGTCGTAGTAAAGGTTCGGGTAAGCCAGAGTCGGGACATACCATGGGGATGTTTCTCAGCAAAGCAGCAAAAAGTGTAACGTTAGTAATCAACTTGAATCTCCATTTTGTGTTCTGGAATTCTTGGGTACATTGCTCCACAGTATCAAAATTTTCTACTTTTCCTTGGAATGTTCTCAAGTCTGCTTTAGTACTGAGCAAATGTGATTTTTCAAGTAAAGTATTGTTTTCATGGGCGTAGAAATATCGATTTTTACCAGTCTCAATTTTTCAAAGACCAAACCCCAGTGCAACGTTGATTTTAGCGGCAGACTCGAGCTTGTTGAAGTTTCTTCAAGTTTCTCGTTGGTTATTTCAGTATCTAATTTGGACATTTTGAAGTTAAATACCTTATGTTTCCCATTTTCCATCTCCGTATCCACCTGAAAAAAATGACAGGCACTCAATTCCTCCTTTAGTTTTTCACCATCTTCCCCTTCTTCCTCCACAATCTTGTTCAAGTCCGCTACAGTATCACTGTGTTTCCGTTGTTTTGCTCCATGTTCCTTTCTCCGATGTTGTTGGAGAGAATAGTAACTTGGGAACTCTTGTTCGCAAGAAGGACAAACTGTCGACTGCTTCGAACTTCGCTCAGCATGCTTCTTCGCAACATGATAATCCATCTCTTGCTTCTTCTTGCACATAAAGTTACAATTAGGACACTTATGTTCATCCTTGTGTTGACATCTCCTCTGATGTCTCGCAGCATCAGATGTCCTGTAATCATCACCGCATTTCTCGCACTTTATTTTCTCATTTTTGTTAAGGGCAGGCATTATCTGAAAAAAATTTTGGACTTTACAATTGTTCCAAAAATAAACATTTAAACTACCAATTGAATGAAATTACTTACTTTTTTCTTTTCGCGAAGTTACGAACTGTAAAATTTGAAGTAAAATTCATTGACTGTTTCTGATTGGTAAACGAAATGAATGTTTTAACCCAACAAAGTGAGCGTATTCAAACTAACACTGACGTCATCGCCTACGCAATTACCTTTTATGGTAATGACATCATTCTTTAAATAGAAGTAACGTCACTACCTACGCATTTTACCTTTTATGGTAATGATGTCATTCCATAAATAGAAGTGACGTTACCACCCACGCAATTTTCCTTTTACGGTAATGAAGTCATCGCCTACGTCCTTCCTTCGAAGTTTCTAGAATTTTCCAGATCAATTTTCAACCAATCAGAACTAAGCAGTTTTTAGACTCAACTTTGGATCCGAAATATTCATTTTTGAAGAATGTCAATTAAAAAACATTTGAACTTCCTCGAATCACTCTACAAGAAAAAGATAATTTTCTGTGTGATTTCCGTATTGATGAAATAGATGTAGATTCTTACTTCTTTCACATTTTTTTGGACGTCTATATTGTCCAAAATAGAGTTCACCGACTAAGTAAAGGTATCTTAAGGAAAAATTACTCAATCAAAGAGTTTATTTTGATCCACATATTGCGTATCAAAGCTATAAACTTACTCCTGAGATACGCTTGACTATAAAAGAAGTTTTATTTATTTTAGAAAATTTGAAGTTATAAAAAAGTCGTACGATATTATTTCAAAGACTCATTTTATTCCCTATCCAACTCCAAAATCTATCAAAACTCCACAGCAAAATTCTTTATTCCACCATTATTTAAATATTTTTCAAAGTTCAAAGTCTTGCATGATCAGGTTTGGAATAAGGAATCAGATTTCCATCCTCTCAAATCTACATCAAAAACAAAGAACATTGACTATCTGCTCAAAATTCAGCAGTTCCTCATCGATTATATTTTTTAAAAAATTTTATTTGATGAGAAGACTTGCAGAGATGCTACTTTTATTAATTTTTCTTCTTTTGTTACTTATATCGGCAATATTTCTTATTGTTACAGCAAACAACTTTTGGTCATTTATTTTTGCGATTGTTTTTGTGTATATTTTTACTCATTCGGAGAATTTGAGTCCCTAAAAGATAACTTTTTGTCTGATTGGATACGACAACTTGAACAAAAATGAACATTTTTGTGATTGGAAACGACAATGTGTAAAATGGAGCTTTGTTTCCGATTGGAAACGACTTTTCTACAAGAAATCCATACAAGGAAACCGAAATCTGATTGGACACGACTACAACCCAAATAAGGAAAATACATTCTGATTGGTTAATTCCTCACATTCCAGTTGAAGGTACCCCTCTCTCTTAACTAAAACCAATTTTTTTTTTCAACTTAACTACCGTCAACTACCTGCTTTCTCAGCTCTAAATACTTTAATTTCAACTTAACCACCGTCAACTACCTCCCTCTAAACTGTAAATCTTGTTTTTACTCTGTATCGTTAACTCAACTTTTTGCTCAAACGATCTTCTCAGTACGAAACATCAACTTTACGTTCACGGTAGAATTTTCGGCTGATATAGTACAAATCCAAGTGCGAGAAAAAATTTGTGGAGTTTTTTGGCAAGAATGGACATCCCAATTCAATTCTGCCACATGGTGGAGGTGATGCGCAGGGATTTCAACGAAGATCATATAACGCATGTAACCCTAAAGAGAACCAAATTCGAGAAATGCAAATGATGGAGGAAGTGGCCGAGCATGTGGGAATGAACTACCGGAAACTCGTAATTCTAGATATGTGGCTCATCCATTCGACGATTTCCTGTTTCCTTGGGAATAGGGATCTGTGGACAACCCAATTACCATCAAAGAGGTTGAAGGGTTCTCTGAGCCAGGAACTACAGTCAGCGAACCACAAAGACAACTACCAGTGATATGGGTAAGACCAGCTTCGCGCTCCATTGAGAACTTGCAAAATTTTGAGAACTCAGCTGCTCGACAGCTCTTTGGTTTGTAAATAAATTGGTTTTTTTCTTGCGTTTTGTAATTTTATTTCTTTGCATCTAGTAATTTTATTTTAAAGAGATAGAAACAAAGAGATGAATGATCATAGAAAAGTTTGTTAAAAAATTCCAGACGTGGAGTTTTTTTTTAAATTTGTTGAAAAACTTTGTTAAAATTGAAACTAACTACCCAACTGGTAAATAATTTTACAGAATTTTGTACAGAAAGATGGCAAAAAAATTAAACTAATTTGTGCAAACTTGTTAAAAACTTAGTTTTTGTACCATGCAAAACCTTTTATAATATTTCTGGCACATTTGTTAAAAAAATCAATAATCTTGCAAATTAAAATAATTTTCATTAATTTTTTTTGCATTTTGAAAAAACTGTAACATTATTTTCTTGCACTGTTGTGAATCAAAGTTTATAAATTTCTTTGTTCTAATTTTGATCATCAAAAAAAAAATTTGCATGTATGTTGATTAAAAACATCAGAAAAAGAATGTATTAAGATAGGGAATAGCGCTCAAAGTCATCGATAATGAAAAATTTTCAGCAGGTAATTATCAAGTTTTTTTACAAAAAATTTTTGCGTTTTTCGCATATGCATAAGAAAAATGAGATTAGATTTTTTGCATTTGTTTTCAAAAACCACGAAAAAATTTGCGTTTTACACAAAAGTTTTTTGAAAATTTTTTCACACTTGTTAAAAAAAAACCCTAAACAATTTTTGAATCTTGTAAAAAAGTTTAATTAAAATTTTGCACACGTGTTGAAAATTACAATTTCATTCGTTGAAAAAACTTTTGATTTTAAATAAAAACAATTTTGACAAATTTTTCGAAAACAAATGTTCAGTTATTAATAGAAAACTTGAAACGCTCACTATTTTCAGTACCATAAACATCATAAAAACAATCGACAATTTTCAACAAATCAGTCTCACATTTTGAGTTTTGAACTTTTCAAAATCCTTTCCCAAAAAGCTGATCCAAAATTCTGAGTGGACGCAAGCTTCTGAGCAGAACTGAGATAATGTCTTTTAGTTTTTTTCGCAGCAGACATTTCTTTGCAACATTGGGTAATTTTCCCGGTATTCTACATTTCAAGTTATGTTCGACTGCACGATTCAATTGATTGAAACTTCACCTCTTGATAAAATAATATTGGAAAAAAATCTGTATATGTATAAAATATATATACAGTCAACAATTTGGTAGGTGAAATGATATTTATCAATCTTTGCAAAATTTGATCGAGCGATGATCCAATTAATAAAAAAAGAAATTTGCAATTTTCCATAGGGCAGAAAAATGAATGGTTAGATACACAGTAGTCTTGGGTGACAATAAATTTTTCATAAAGTTTTCTTAGACACAGATAAAAAAAAAGATTTTGCAATGTAGTCCGAATAAAAAGTGGGATATGCTTGACACATAGCAGATGCCATCACACATTACTTGTTGAAAATGAATTTTATCTGCCTTGAAATCCTTATTTTGTAGTTCCATCACCTACGCAATGTCCATATTTGGATCATCACCTACTCATTATTCCATATAAGGTAATAATACCTTATTTGGAAGGTACAGTGAGTCATCTACATTTTTGTCTAATTATAAAGATCATGAATTTTTCTTGGTCCCAAAAACCCTACAACGGAAAAATTTACTTTGAACCTTGCTTCCAATTGCTAAAGAAAAAAAAATCGAGACAAATCGAAAAAACCCAGCAATTTTATCTTGGTGAAAAAGAAGGGGAAAAGATATCAGCAATACGGAATACTGTTATTCACGATGCTGAAAACCTTGGACTCGTTCCTGTATTGGAACCCTATTCTGACAAAGACTCAACCATGGAGCAGGAACTTGCGAACTTTCATGCGGTGTATGACGCAGCAACATACAAGAAGAGAAGGGTGTGTGTCACAATGAAGAAGTACAGTGTGAAAGCCATCCTACCTTCAGTTTCGACTCTTCACTGCAAAGGAGAACGAAGTCTTGAAGCAAGTTGCCTATGTCAACTATAATTTGAACGAATTTGAAGAACTCACCCAAGTCTTGGGAGTTTTTATGTTTGTTAAGAACTGTAATGTTGATTAATTTTGTTGAGTGATGTTATTATACTAATATAATTTAAAAATTCATCTTCTTGAATCATTTTTTAAAATTTCTTTGAGCTGAGCGGTATGAGTTGGAACATTGGATTTTCCAGAAATCTTGTTTTAAAGCTTCAAAATAAATGGGGATTTTTTCATATCGTCTTACAAGAAATGTCCTAGAATTTTTCACTAACAGTTTTCGAATCTCAAAATTTACCAAAATTGCAATATTTGGATACAGAATCAAAAATTTTTCAATTTGAGTGGATTTTGCATCATGGAAGACGAAGATATTAAATCGTTCAGATATTTAAAAAAATAGATCTTGTAGAGTATCGTAGAAAAGGAAACACTTGGAAAAACAATCAGAAATTTCAGTTGTAAAGAGAAGAGTATGCAAAACTGGTTGATTTTAGCCCCTCGGTTTTGTCTTATGTAGAAACATTCAAAAAAAATTTGTATCGTTAAAGAAGAATGCACTGTAGAAAACGAACGTTCAGAAACTGAATGAAATTCTCAGAAATTTTATTTGATTAAGTATGACTTTTCAATAAATACAAAAAGAAAAATTAATTTTTTTGTAACTGTATTGTTTGGACCCAAACATAAATTTGAAAGAAATGGACCAATATTTCCTTTTGGGGGTCTGATTGGATACGGAAGTTTTTGTATGGATTACTTTCTTGCAAAATCAAAAATTTTCAGAATTCATGCAATTTTATATGATGCAGCTGGATTTGTGAAGTATACTACATATAAGGGACCTGGTTATTGTTGTGTTTTACCTAGATTTCCAAGTTCTTGTTTTCTTGGTCCCGTGACTAAATTGTTCTTCTGTTGAAATGTTTAAATTTTTGCTTCATCAGTATATGCATTGTTCGATTGTTAGTCATCCTAACTTAAAGTTTCAGTGACAACAGTTACCATCACGAGTCTAGTTGTTTCGGATTTTGAGTGCATTGAAAACAAAATAGTGAAAGAGTTAGGTGTTTATAAATTGGACAAATTGTGGGATATTCCTTTCTTCCTCCCAAAAAATTCAAAACTACATCTCAGTCTGCTGGGTGTACGAAGCACCTTCAAGGATTCAATTGGAACAGTGGCCATGAAAAATATACTGAGCTTGAAAAAGTATTGAAAAAATTAAAAGCTCAAGAAACGGAGTTTTTTGCAAGCGGTTACAAAAAATGTAAAATTTTGTTAGAAATTTTGGAAACAAAGGTTACAAGTTTGGATTACTACGCATGCCCAAAAGTTCAGAATTTATTTCAAAGTTGAGGAATATGAATGGAGGTGTAGCAACTACCCATTTCGTTATGCAAATACTCTTCACTGTGCAGAAAGAAAAGCATTTGCATACGAAACATGGACTCGATATTTTTTAAACAAATTTGAATAATTTTGTATTATCATGTTTTTGAAAATTAAATAGTATTCATTATCAATTTTTTCATTCCAAAGTTGAGATGGCTGATGAATGTGACAAGCAATTAAATTTAGGAAATTTTGTTTTTGATGAAGAGAATCATAAACGAAAGTCATGGGAATTTTTTGGACGTACGTGTAATAGATCTCTTTAGTTTTTATGTGCAAATTTTTTGTCATACTTTTAATACTAGCATGTGCAATTGTGCGAACAATTTTATTCTTTACATTCGAAAAAACAACTGTTTGGGTAAAATTTTTATCAAGTACATTCAGTTATATTTTATCTTCTCCAAAGCTTTGAATAAAATAATTTCTATCAAAGAACGAGTTTTTAATTCGCTAGATGGACCAAGTGAATCTGGAAAAATGCATCTTGTTTTTGAGTGGTTAAGAATTGGTACATTTCAGCCAAAATTTGACAAAATTTTTTAATCAACATTATCAACCTCTTTATGGACAAATGCAAAGGAAAAACCTTAAATTTATCAAAGGAGTTGACTTTGAATTGATTGAAAACCTTCCAAAAACGGAACAAAATACTTTTTAATCTTTGATGACTCTTGTGAAGAAAATTCAAACTGTAAGCAGTTTGTAAAAATTGCTACTGCTGGAAAACACGGGGGACTGAATACCATATATATTAAGCATAAGTTGTTTCATCAAAGCAAATCGGGAAGAGATGTTGAGTTATAAAAGACACATATAGTCTTATTCAAGTGACCGAGAGATGTTTTACATATCAATACAATAAGTCAACAACTAGTATAGGTCATTTACTAAATGATTTAACTCCAAAAACCGCTGATTCGCTAAGATATTGCACAAACAGCGGTTCAGTTCCATCAAAATTTTGTCTCTCAGCAGGAACAAAAACACAGATTTTGGACGATCAGCATACAATACGTCTCTATACTCCTAATATTTCAAACACTTTCCCAATAACTTCAAAAACAAATCATCCTCCATTGTCCAAAAAGTTTCATTCAATTCCTCGGTGAGCGTCTAGTAAACTTGCTACGAGGCGAGTTAAAGGATCTCCGAAAAGTAGACATAGTAAAATATCGAAGAGAAAATCAGAACTCACACGAAGAAGAATTTCACTGCGGAAAAGGATAACTTTGGTAAGCTCGCCAAAAAGCTTACAAATAAATTATATCTGTTATCACTCTTTTCGTCATTGAACGATTGACATAGTATGGGTCAGTTTGTTCTAATTCCTATTTCAATTTATCAATCACTAAGTACACTTCCAATAAAACCAAAACTGGATTAAAAGCATGAAAAAGAGGAAAATTTACCAAAAGATTTTGATTCTATTTAGAGTGCTGTAAATGCAAAGTTGAAAATGAGTAACAATAAGCACCTTATTCACTTAAGTTTGAATTCTCCTAGAATTAGACGAAGTCAGTCAGAAAATATCATATTAGATAATCGAGACACAAAAGAAACAATTGTAGACTTTTTGTGTGCACTAAAGCGAAAAAAACACCGAATTTCCCGATATTCACTTTACCATTTTGGAAGCAACTCAAATTCCACCTAAACTTGTTATCAACAAGAATGTCACAGCGAAAAACAGATGAACTTAGATCCCTTTCAAAATCTGAAATTGTAAGTCTGAACATATTGAATTCTAGGGGTAGAGCTGCGTACGGTTCTGCGCGAAACTTGAGTAAAGCAAGCGGGTTGTCGAAATAGAAACTAGAACAGTTTTCACAAACCAAGACATCATACAAAAAATTTGGGCCACCAATCAGACATTAGACGTTTTCGAATGCTTCAAGCGTCTTCATAATATATCAATGATATTTGGTGTATGGACTTGGCATTTGTGGACAAACTAGCGAGTCAAAAAAGTGGAGTCAAATATTCATCGGTTGCTGTTGATGTTTTTTCGCGATTTGTCAGTGTTCAAACAATGAAAACTAAGTACGCTTTAAAAGCTTTCAAAAAAAGATTTCCGAAAAACACTCCTAAAAAGCTTTGGGTTGATAAAGGAACAGAATATGGACGAACTTTCAAAAATGTTTGCAGGGAAAAAAATTGAAGTTTACTCGACAATGAGTGAAACAAAAGCTGCATTTGCAGAGAGAGCCATTCAATCATTGAAACACATAATTTACAGTTTCATAGAAAATCATGGTGAAAAGTTCATTCACAAGTTGCCGCAATTTGTGTCTACAATGAATTGTCGCGTCAATAGATCTATTGGGAAATCACCTAGAGATGTCAAGAGTACTGATTTCCTCTCAATTCTGTACAATAAACCTCTAACAAGGTATAAACACTGAAATTTAAAGTTGGAGACAGAGTGAGATTCAAAGAATGATTTTTCATTCCGAAAAGGATACAAACTACAATTTACAGATAAAATTTTTGCATTTCGGCAATATCTACAAAAAAGCCTCCCACATTTATCATCAAAGATCTCGACAAAGAAGAAATTCTGGGAAAATTTTATGGAAAAGAGCTGAGAAAAAGTTCTGATTAAAGGTAAATCATTTTTTAAACTCAATTTCTATCGATCAACTGTAATGGTTTCTTTTACTATTGAGTTGGTTTCCAACGCTTCTTTTAATTGCTATACGAAAAATAGTCTTTGTTCTTTTACAAACTTTTTACCCGATGAACACATTTGAAAGGAGAATGGGAGGTTGCTATTTCAGAACTATCAAACCCTTCTTTGTACCAAAATGTTACAGAGGGAAAGTTTACATTCGTAGATGGTAGAGAAAAATGCTGTTCATTTACCTGAGAATCAATCAGTGTTTATAACTCAGAGTGCTGATTTGAGTCACATTTTTGGTTGTGATTTAGAACAAAACAGGGGTTACAATGAAAGGAAAAAGTCCACCTTATCCTCAGTATTCTTACGACATTATAAGAATACATTCCCTAAAGATATATAGTGATATTACAGAATATAACATAGTCGTTGATACAAAAACTCCCTAGCTGCGTTGTATTCTATTTATCTTCAAAGTGAAGAGTGGAGATATAATTTCTGCAGGAAAGTACATGAATTATCAATCATATACAATTTTAAAATTTAAAAAGCAGTTGAAAAACTCTTTCCATAGTATCAAGCTAGAACTAAGAGATAGTACAGGCGAAAAAATTCCTTTTGGGTCCGTAGGAATTACCCGAGTTGTTCTCTTGTTTCGCAAGATTTCGAATAATCATTTTTGATTTAAACTTCATACGAACTGCTTGCTAAAAACTCAGCAGATTTCCCTATTTTTTGAGGACATGCAAGACAACGTGGAAGAGTTTTTGGAGCTCTTGCACAAACTCTTGGGAGAACTGCAATCCCCTTTTTTTAAAAATAAATAGTCCCAGCTGCGAAAAGAATTGGGGCAGATTTGTTTGAAATCGCTGCTCCAGAGATTGGGGAAGTTGTTGCTTGACGTAAAAAACTCAAAACATTTGCAAAAGATGTGGGAACAAAAACAGTTCGAAAACAATTGGGAGGTGAGAAAAAGAAATACAAGCGTACAACTGATAGAATCAGATCCATTTCTCGATTAGTAGATCAAAAAATAGTCGCTCTCGCGAAGACATTTTTGACAAAACAAATGAGTGTAAACCAAAGTCATTTTCGGAACAAGGCTTTTACAAATTCTTCATTGGAGATTTTTGATAAAGTCCTAGTTTTGGAAACAATTATGTCATCTTACATACAAGAAGTATTCCCCAGTACTTCTCTGGATGAAAGCAGTATTGAGTTTGAATTTGAAACGGATCGTAATCTCTACTTAGATATGCGTGATACCCATCTTAGCTTACAGCTTCAACTATTCAAAGGAAGGTTGTTTGATGCTTTCAAAAAAGAAAAAAGTAGAACATAAAGCAAAATCGGAGGAAGATTTATATGAGGAACCACAAACTTACTTAACCTTCGTAAACAATCAACTACATTCTCTATTCTTCAACTGTGAAGTTTATTTTAACAATACAGTGGTTTACAATGCCAATGGATTATATCCTCATAAGGCCGAAATATCGAACGAATTCAACTCGTCAGCAGTGAGTAATAAAAAAAACTTGCTTGTCATGGATACAGTTTTGAAGAATATTCTGATGCATTTGATATGCATCCATTCACTGATAGAGCAAAGTCCTTGGAAACAGGGATAACTTTTTCACTCAATGAGAGGCTCGCCATTGATTTGTTTACTTGCGAAAAATTGTTACTACCAAATACCAAAGTTCGAATTAAATTTATTCGAGCTAGACCTAATTTTTACATGCTATCTGATAATCCAAATAACATCCTGAAAAATGTTGATTGTTCGCTGTTTACTAGAAGAATTTTAGTTGCTGAACCTAATCATCAATACTTGCAATGGAATCTGGAAAAAGAATCTGCTCAATACAATTACATGGAAACTATAGCAAGAAAGTTTATCATTCCATCTCGTCAAAACCAATTCATTCAAGAAAATATATTGAATAACGCTCCAGTAAGAAGAGTATATGTTGCAATGAATACAAATTTAGCTGTTGCAGGATCTTTTGATGAAAACCCTTTCAGTTATCAATCATTTGAGAGAGCTGAGAATTATTCGGAGTGGAAGAGCAATTGTTTCATTAGATACAACTTCTCCTTGTCGTCCTTATGTTACAACAATGAAAGCAATGCAGTTTAACGAAGTTTTACCAGCTCTTCCTATGGAAGAATTTCCAAAATCACTATATTCTAGTTTTTGACTTGTCTTCACTACAGGATGCAGCTGAACAATTGCATTATCCAGAACTTTGTGGAGAAAGCTTGAGATTAGAAATGTTTTTCCAGTTTCCCACGGAGCAAGTAACGGAAGTGATAGTCTTGGAAGACAGAGTATCAAATGTTCAATTTGAAAAACTCGGAAAAGTCGCTAAAAATGTTTAGTTTTTTTGAGTTTTCAGGTTCCTATAAAAAATTGTAACTTTTTTGGGACTTTTCATTGTTATTGTCTCTGTACTATCTATTTTGTTTTTCTTCAGACCTAAGTCTCCAGAAAAAGCAGATAATGAATGCTGTTTAATTGAAAACCTAAGAAATTTCTTCAGCCTGGACTAAAAACCAATGTTCAAAAAACTTTTTCCAGTTCACATGTTTTGTGAATGAGACTTTGTTGATTCAATACCTAAGTGAGCGTAAGTCAATAACTTTAGGTTTTTTCACCCTAAATTACAATATCGAACTATCTTTTTCTTTGTTTTAGATGTAAATCAGAAAACAATTACAAAGATGAATAATTTTTCACTTCTGCAAATTATTGAAAAAGTTTCTGAACTCAGGTTCAAGTACATGGGATCTTAACCCTCTGATAAAGTACCTCAACTGACAAAATACTCTTTTGCAATTGTTAACTCAGCTCCAAGCAATGATAGATGGGAGCACTGGATCATGATAGCTCGATTGAACAAAACTTACTACTTTGCTGAATCTTTGGGTAGAAAAAGAACAACTTACTCCTTTCTAACAAAAATGTATCGGCGAATCGTTCCCAGAAAACTACAAAAAACTGATAATTTGTGTTGATTTTACACAATTTATTCAGCATTTCTTCTTTTTAAAATCTACCAGAGAAACTTGAATAATATTCATGATGTGCATGTTTTGAAATTTATAAGTATTTTTATGTAAATGTGTAGTTTATTATTTGTAAGTGTAAATTATGGCAGTAAGTTTACTATACGATGCAGTGATTTATATATTTTTAGTAATTTTTTTTTCTCAAAGAAAATTTGATTTTTTTTCGAAGTTTCAATAGGTTTCAGCATTCTTGCAAGAAGATTTTTCAAAATGTAAGATTATCAAATAAATTAGTTAATAGGTCAAGTTATAGCAAATTTTATCACGTTTTGAAGTTTTTCGAAAAAATTTTAAATTTTGTAAAAAAATTCTTTATTTTTTCTCATAAACTCTTACCATTGACTTACCATGCACCAAAAAACTAATTGAAAGAACAACATTCCACAATCTACAAGTAAATAACCAGTGACTTTTAATATATAGAAAACGCGCGCCAAAAATTTTAAGAAAAAACTAGACATTTCCACACTAAAACCAAATTTTTTTGTTTTTCTTACCATTATCTTACCATCACACAAAGCATACCTTACCATCGGTATTTACAATCTTAAAATATTGCTGATTCTATATCCAATCTTAATACCAAGCGAGGCTGACCCGAAATCTATAACGTATATTAATACATGCGGTCAGCCACGCACCCCCCACCCCACTTTAGCTCCAACATCTTACGCCCGTTTTTGGATCATTGCATATGCGATCCAACAGACGATCCAAACAAACTTATTTTGATTGTTATCAGCCGAGTTCAACAAAATTTGATAAGAGAGATTTTTTCTCAGTATTTATTAACTTTCCAATGGAACTGAGTTCTAGAAAGGCTATTTTTATTGAAGAACAACTCGATCTACGTGACATGAGTAATTAAACTCACTGTTCAATTGACCCAAGAATTTATCTTATAACTTTAAAAATCCAAATTAAAACGCCAATGTTAAATTCAAAATATTATGCTGATTTGTTTTTTCGAAGTCAAAACGTGGGCCGGTGTGCCCATATGACAATTTGATTTTAATCTGACAATTTTTGAACCCTGACAAGTTCCACAAATTGTATAAGAAGTTTACCTCGAAGATTGTCAAAAAGCAAGAGAAAACCTTAAATTATGGGAGAAGTGTGTTCGTGAAACTGTTGATTATCAGGTTTCTTAAAATTAGATTCCATAAGTTAACTTAAAAACAACAAAACTGAAGAAAGAAAAATGAAGTTGTTCAAAAACTTCAAACTGAAAGAGCAACCAATTGATGAAACCAATGAAGTAACAGTTTTTATATACAAGAAGATCAAGGAAAAATTTATAACACTGGACATTGGTGTTAAAAGGACTTGGACAAAATCGGAAATATTTTTTGTCTCAATTAGTTGACGTTTAACTACAAAAGTTTCTGCAGATCTAGTTTTCTAATGGCAATTTAGATTACGAAAAGTCAGCCTGGAGCTCAATCTTGTCAGATGTAATTGGCTATATTTTGCCAAACTCAAAGCTTTGAAACGGTAATTGACACAATTACTAGAATGGCCGGACAGCAAAGTTCTTTAGATTAAGTTTATTTTAGATACACTTTGTTCCACGAAGCCGATTCTCTCCAATGATTTACGTATGTAATCAAATCTTTTTTAAAAAAAAATCTCCTCTTTACAATCAGCAACAGCTTTATGGGTCTGGAATAAAACTCCGTCCTAGCAAATTTCTTGAGAAACTAATAATCACCTGCAGGCAAAGACACTAATTGAAATTTTTTTCGCTAGGTGTAGATTCGAAAGAACAGTTTGTTTGAAGTGTGGTTTAAACACAATACGTTATAATATGTCATTTTTTACTTCTCATCAAATCAAGCAAATTCACAGCCTTAGCAAGTGGGTGTAAAAAAAACAATCTTTTTAAAGCATATACAGTACCATTAAATTTCGGTCAGAGTGAAGATTTATGATAAAACTGCCAAACTTACGGGTTTTTTCAGTTCCCTGTGAATGCCTATGTAATAAAGTGATTGTAATTGACCTTAAATCTCAAATAAACCAGAAAATGAAGAAAGCTATGGGCTTTCCATCGGCATAAAACGAAACAATCTTGCACCTTGATTCTTAAACAATGACCTTGAACCTTCAACTGACATTTTTAAATCTCTTGAGACAAATACTGTATTTTTGCTTCATCTAATTCCATTATAAATTGTGACAGCAGTCGAGTATATGTTTTTTTCAAAACGTATTTAAGTTAGAGTAACCGTTCCATCGAACACATTAACCCTATTACTTCAAAAACAAGTTTCAACAACTGGCCATGGGACGCCGGACATACCAACGCATAGAAAACCTTTTTTTGCAACAGATGAAAAAACAACCAAGAAATACAAGAACAACTGGTTTTTTCTACTGAAGATGAGGCAAACGAACTTAAAACCAGATCTGAGCTTACGAAGAGAAAGAAGACCTTTATATTGATTATTTCGAAAAGGTCTTGAACCATCTGTTTCTTATGATATCCAAACCAAACAAAAAGAAAACAAAACAACTCTAAAAGCGCCATGATAAATTTGCTTCTGCTCTCTAACTTGGTAAACTGTTCGTTGTGAATAAGTATGCCAAATTTTTGGTTCAATCAGCGACTACGAAAAAATGTCACCCAAACCAACAAAATACAATCAACTAGGGAATCCTCATTAGATTTCCATTCAAAAAGATTGAAACCGCAAAGAAGACTGTCGCAGACAGTGAAAATACAAAAAGACAATTTGAAAGCTAAATGACCCAAAAAAATTATGCAGAACGCCCAATAAATATTCATCAGTTTCAAAAAAATTAGTTTAAAATAAGACTAGTAATCAAGTA
Organism: Symsagittifera roscoffensis; assembly: GCF_963678635.1. Classification (NCBI taxonomy): domain Eukaryota; kingdom Metazoa; phylum Xenacoelomorpha; order Acoela; family Convolutidae; genus Symsagittifera; species Symsagittifera roscoffensis. Next base: position 42,042,534 of record NC_087071.1, read on the forward strand.
GTTCCAATTTTTTCGGCAATGAACAAAACATGAATTATGAACCAAAAACCACAGAAAAAGTCAAAGAAGAGAAGTGTGCTGATATTTTAAAAAGGGACAAATTGCTGCAAAACAATCGCAAAGTTTTACATAGACAAGAAGATAGAACGTCAAGTCCAAATGCATGAACTACAAGAAAATTTACCAACAATCAAATTACACCCTGATGAAGTTGGTTTAATGTCCGATTGCATTCGACCAAATCTGCTAAAATCCAAATCATAAAAAACCGTCAAACAAAACCTGGTGAAAAAGCTACAGAAATTAAATGTTCAACCATTTGGTTATGCCAACAATCAACAGAAAGTTTACAGCAGAGTTTCAAATGATTTAGATTTTTTTGACAAAAATTTTTATCTCAAATACTTTGTTTTGAAAGATTTTAAGGAAAAATTTACGTTTTCTATAAAAGAAACATTTCAACAGTTTGTCACTGAATTAAAGTCCCGAACAAATTTTATTATCAAAATAAGTGGAACAATTAAGTTAGTTGATTGGTATTTTTCACCGACTTTAGCTCTACGTTAACGATGTTTTCATAGTAGAAAAAAAATCAAAACATTGACATTCGTTACTGGAAATCAGACAAACATCCCGGGTTGACCTCCATACACCGAAAATGGTTTTCATACAATTCCATACATCAAGTGTATGGAAAAATGCTTGTCATACAATTTTCATACAATTTCTAAAAATGGTTGAAAACTCGTATAAACTTATTTCTGTGGATGTTTGATTCTTATAAAACAGTCTGGTGATAAAAAACTGAGGTTCTCGTTTTTTTGAAAAAAATGCTTATCATACAATTCCCATATATGGGAATTGTATGACTGGCATTTTTTTGATGGCAACACAAAAAATTTTTAAAGTAATTTTGAAAATTTGGCCCAAAAAATTTTTTGTTTTTTTTCAACCGCAAATCGAATTTCGTACGCAAACAAACATTTTTCGAAATTTTTTTTTGCATGCAAAATTTAATATTTTGAGTGCATAACGTAGTCCTGGATACGATAAAATTGGCTTTTATTTTCTTTTCACTTAATTTTTTTTGCAAAAACGCTGAAAATTCCTATTTCTTTTGTTATGGTGTGTTAATGTAAGCCTTGATCAATGTCTGATAACTTGCAAATTCAAAAATTTACAATAATCATCATTAAAAAATTTTGCCAAAAAATAAAAGTTCGTTACTTTTGTTATATCAATTGTGACAAACATCCAAATTCAGGTCGTTTGCTATGCATTGTTACATGCAAGACCGTCCAACCGTTGGTGTTATGAGTAACCAAGGTCTTTGGCACTTGTGTTCGGTTGGGAACACAACCAAAAACTTTTCAGAAACTAAATGTTGAAAGAAAAAATCAAAATTTATGGAAAAACACCTATCATACAATATTCATTTATGGAAAAATCTTTATCATAGAGATTTCATACAATGTTCTGTACGTATGGCATTGTATGGAATTGTATGACAAGAAGTTTTTCATAAATGGAAATTGTATGATTAGAAGTTTTGGTCAACCCGGGATCATATACTGCCCGAGTCGAGATTTTTTATCTAATTTGAAGCAAGATTTGAGCGGTTTGAGCGGTTTTTTTAGACATTTACGCTCAAAATCTTGCTTCAAAATGAGCGGTTTGAGCGGTTTTTGAACGGTTTATCTAAAAAAACCGCTCAAAAACCGCGCAAGATTTGAACGGTTTTGAGCGGTTTATCTAAAAAAACCGCTCAAAAACCGCGCAAGATTTGATAATAAAAAGCCGACCACAGAGGGATTCGAACCCCCAAACTTCTGATTCGAAGTCTGACGCCTTATCCGTTAGCCCAATGGGGGGGGGGGGGGTGTGCTGGGGAATTGGTTGTTTCAAAAAAAATTTTAAAAACGCATATCTGTGAGCAAATTTTAGGCAAATCTCCCCAACATCGTGAACTCAATATTTCTGGTTGTTTCAAATACAGTAATAAACAAAAACAAAATCGTAATCATAAAAAATATGTATATTCAAATTGAGTACGGAAACAAAAAAAAAAGGAAAACTGCCTCTCAAGGAACTTGCCTTTACAGCATAGCACCACTGGGCTCTCATAGGAATCAGGACAAGAACAAAATCATGTAATTAAAAGAATGAAAAACAAAAATTGCAATTTTAAATGTTTTCATCCTTTTACGATTCTCTTAAGCTACAATGTTTCTGAACGCATAATTTTGTTTGCTTATTCAGGTGTAATTGTAAGGCTTTTTATCATGGAATTGCTGCTCAGATAAAAATACAGAAAAAAAGTACTTCTTTTTTTCTTTTTTCTAAAATTTTGAAATTATTATTTTTTGCTATATCTCAAAAACTAGATTGTTTCAGTGATTCAGGATTTGAGAATAGAACAGCAGACTATTTTCTGCAAAGTAGCATTCAAAAAAACATGGAAAATTCTAAAGTTGTATTACTACTCAAAATATTTACCAAGATATACATGCATATATATGAAAGAAAAGGATTATCATTTGTGATCCATATTAAACCGAACGTATTGGCCATTTAGGGAAGAAAATTTGTACCCACTAAATCAAAACTTTCAAGAAAATACGTGTCTTTTTTTTCGATGAGCAAAGCAAAATCGCCTAGCTCATTTTTTAACAATTTTCAGGCAAAAATTGATTTTGCTCAAATTATTTGGCAACTTCTAACCTTATTTAAAATTGAATTTTCCTGTAAATTAACTTTGTATAACGGATTACTGAAACTGACGCACGTTCAACTTATCATTGAATAGCTCTTGGCTTTATACTTGACAAAAATTGTTCAAAATAATTAGTAGAAATGATATTATTTAAAGATTATAAAGAGAATTTCAAGAGATCATAAATAAATAATTCATGCACTGTCAGTTTTTTGTTTGAGGAAATAAAGTTTCTAGTGCTTTCAAAATTTCGATTGAAATAATTTTATCGTATTTTTTCCTTCTGCATCAAAAAAATCAGATTCAAATTTGTGTAGCAAATACAACCATACACAAGCAAACCATATTAAATCGGCGGAACAATACGCCCCAAATTGTTAACAACCCAACAGTATCTACCTAGTCCTGACTTAACCTTTAATATATGTATTACTAACCTTCAATATTTGTAATAAAGATTTCTTTAATATAACATTTAAGAATTTTGCGCGGTTAACATGGTGTCATTAGAAGATTTCCACATAAAGTTTCCGAAAATTTGTCAAAAAAAAATTTCAGTTCGGATTGTTTTTCAAAAAAAAACTTAAACAAAGTGAGCAGAAAGAATATTTGCCACTAAATTTAAATTTTTGAAAAACGTCTGTTCAACTTATTTTGTTACATTGAAAAAACTCGAAATTTGAAAATCAAAGACAAAATCAATCAGGGACAAATTTTTTTGAAACGTTTCAAAGGAGAACCAGGGAGCCGCAAAATTGAGACTCGATCAGAAAGTAGCTTTTGATTCTTAAAGACCGAAGAACTAGGAAAATAAATGCCTGTAGATTTTTATTGCATGATTCAAGAGTTTATCAAATCAAATCCTTTCAAAAGCATCGTATTGCTGGGGAGCTGGTTGTTTCAAAAAAATTTTTCAAAAACGCATATCTGTGAGCAAATTTTAGGCAAATCTCCCCAACATCGTGAACTCATTATTTCTGACATCCACCAATGCATTTTCTATAAAGAACAATATTACACGTGCGGGAAAATAAAAAAAATCAAAAGAATCGAATACATTATAAATTTGAAGTTGCTTTCCGACAAAATTTAAAACTCTACACAAATAACAAAAATGAAAATTTGAGGCCACCATGGGATTCATTTATGAGAAAAATAGGTCAAAGGTTTGCCAAGCGGTGGCGCTCAAAAGCACTATGCCGCTCTGTTTTTACCTTGTAAATCAGCGCAGCATAGAGCTTCTGAGCACCAACGCTTGGCTAACTTTCAACTCAGTTTTCTCTTATATGACTCCTATGATAATCTTAAAGATCAATTTCAACCTTTCAAAAAAGAGTTTGAATTTTCGACATAACAAATATGAATAAATCAAAAGAGTCAAGGCAAAATTAGACATTTTTGTCCGAACGGTCAAAGAACAGTAAAAAGTTTTTCCACCTTGTAGAGAAAAGGGATAATTGGAATTGTTTAATTGATCCATTAAATATCTGACCCTCGACATGACCACGTAGAGCAGGGTATGAATGAACAGGGAGTCCTAACTGGTCTGTACTTGCAGGGGGACAGCAAGGCAGAGTTCATCTATGTGCCCCCTCTGCACGAGAAACCGAATGTGTACTATCTGGACACGAACTATGGAGAGTATGCTCTGCAGTACAGTTGCAAGAACATAGCTCACGGAGTGTTCGAATCTACAGCTGTATACTGTAATTAAGTTGAATTTTGCAAGCACTCTGCTCAGTATTAGTTTTTTGTTTCATGGATATATTGGACTCATTTTTGAAATTATTTGAAGTGTGATATCCGCCCCCTCAAGTCTGAACCGCCATATTGGATCTGGTTAACCATCGTTTTTCTCCCGCTACCCCATCTATTTAAGTGGAGGGGGATTCGTTACAAGGTTCAACATTAACGTACGCTTCGCGTATGAAATAGTTCTTCTAAGGTTCTAATTCTTTGCTTATCATACAATTTTCATATATGAAAAAAAACGCTTATCATATTCTTTCGTACAATTTCATAGAGCAAAAGTAAGTTTATGAAAATAGCAAAAAAAAAACATTTTTTTTTTCATACTATGACATTAAAATGTAAGCTTTTTCATCAATCTTTTTATCCTCAAAATTGTTCGAAAATAGCAAAATAAGCATTTTTTCCATAATATGAAATTGTATGACAAGCATTTAACGAGGCCTCTACTTGAAGCAGATAGGTTGGCTTCAGCCATTTTGTTTTTTCGCCAGAAAAACTGGCAGTCCAGGCCTGGTTCCAAGCAAACTTCTTTGAAAACAAACCCTGGACTCCCAGTGCAATCCCTGTAACATTTGACATGGTTTTTCCCCCGGCCAGGCCTGGTTCAAGCAGGGGCTCCAGGAACGAACTTCCATAGATAGGATCCGAAGGGCTCTAATTGGGCGAGCAAAAACTATGCAAACAACTCAGGGTTAAATATTTTTTGTTTAATCCATTTTTTTTCCGATAAGTTCCTAATGATTTTGCTGCGCCAAACATCTTCTTTTGAAAGCACGCTTCAAAAGCGCAAATCATTGTTCTAAATCAATGCTCAAAAATTTTCGCTACGTCCCTGAAATCGTCCTAAGGGAAGAGAATAATTAAGAGAAAAAAAGTGATTGAAAATTTTGGCACAATTCTTAAAAATGGCTGCCAGAATTTTTTCAAAGATGGTAATGTTCATTTAAAAAACGTGCGGACTTCATTCAGCCAACCGGTATGATATGCATTCAGGCATCATTCTTGGGGTAATCAGCAAATTATGATTGCGTTTAAGAGAAAAAAGCCAATTTTGATTTAATTTAACCTAGGAACAAAACTATTGAGAACGGTCAGCTGCTGACATCATAACGCAGCATATTTTAAACCATATTCAACCCATCCTATTAACCCATATATTATGGGTTGGTTTTTAATATCAACAGTTGTGCCAGTTGCTTTGCTTAATGATCCAATTTCCAACGTGACTACAGAAAGTGAATTTAAATTTTTTCTATATTCTCCATTTATTTTTGCTGTACTCAAAAAATGGGGTGTCACAAGATTTTCGTAGCTTATATTTGTTTTACAATCACAAACTTCTTGGCCATTTTTGTGGCGACGAAAGACCCTGGGCCGCGTTTGGATTTGGGCCCAGCGAACAAATCGTTAGTTGTATTTGTCAGGTCTAGAACAGATAACCTGCCAGAAGTCTGTTCTGGCGTCATAGTTGCACCCCACTATGTCTTGACATCAGATAAATGCGTGGAAGGCTTAGGTAAGTTTTTCTTTGAATACTCACATCATAGCAATAATTTTAAATCTATCATTATTTACAAACTTATCCGAAAACAAAGAGTCCTGTTTTGAAAAAAAATACCAAAAAAAAAACATTTAGCTGCCTATCGAGTGCTTTCACCATTCCTGTGATTCCAAACATCGGTGCGTCATTAGTTAGACAAATATGATAAGGTAACTCTTTTTCAGGATGCCATGACACATACTTTCTACGTTCTCGTTTTTCATGTGCTGTGATTTAAATAATCGGCAGTATAAGGTAACAAAGAAAGCCGGTTACTGAGCAAGTAGCAGAGAATGTTCCGACCTTAGTCTTTAGAAAACTACGGAATGTTTTTCTTCCAAAATTAGTTTTTTCCTGCTTGCCGTGATGAAAGGATCTTCCGTAAAATTTTAATTAAGGCATATTGGACAGTCATAGTAGCAGAGCCGAATTGAACAAAATTTTTGTAGAAAAAAGATTGACAAAAAAATTAAAAAATTTTGAATTTTTATAAAAAGTTTTAACAGAAGTTTTTATTTTTTTGAAGTTTTTGGTTTCCAAAATGAAGCTAAAAATTTCCAAACACTAGTTTTACTTGCTTGAAATTGAGCTTCAGGGTCCTAAATTAAAATTAACGACTCAGCTTATAAGCCTGCTCGCTTGCTTTATTCGCTCGCGTTAAGACAAAAAATCAAAAGTTTCAAACCGGTTTTTCTCGACACACTGGGAAAATTTTTTGGAAGTTTTTCAAATCGCGACTGTAACGATATATCACTCAACCCAGTCCGATTATTATTTGTGGTAGCTGATTTTGCGTGAAAATAAACATAAAAAATGAAACACGACTACAAAAAAATTTTGATAAAGAAAAAATTTTAAATTGTGTTCGGCCGAAAAAAATTTTATCGACCTAAATTTTTTTCAACGAAGAAGTTCGAGCACGGAAAAGGTAATCAACCAAGTTCGAACATGAAAAATTTTTCGATCCGGCTGATACATAGGGTTTCGACCAATTTCAATCAAACAATTTAACTCATCTTTTTTAACTCAGCTTTTCTTGTAGTAATTATGGCAACGTTTGAACTGATCAAACGCAAAAACTTTAGTAGAATGGAAATTTGTCGCAGCAATTGTTTCTTTTTATTGAATTGTGCAATAAATTGTGAGATTTGTGTTTTTGCTGCCACAAAATGGTTTGAGAAACAAATATTATGGTTTTTATAAAAGTTATTGTGACTGTTAAAAAAAAACGCGGCACTCTTAAATGGACTTTTCAAATTGAGCCGTTGATTTTAGCACTAGAACAAAAAATGAAAATAATATATTAAGAAATTTTGCATAACTTTGGTGTTTCGAAATTGAATTCGACTATGTGTTTCCAATAACTCGACTTCATGATCCGACTTTGGTATTCGTCTACAGGGCCTTAGACTAGAAGGTCGACCCACCTCAAATAAATCGCAAAACTCGACCAGTGAATGATACGTATTGTTTTTTAGGATGAAAAATTGATTTTGTATCTGAGAATATAATACTGGATCAAGCTATTTGGCTCCACTGTCCCAATTTGATTTCTGAAAGACTGTCAAATGACAAAGCAACCTAGGTCTAGCAAAATCGATCGTTTTGTTTCAAGAAAACTATTTTTGTACTGAAAATAAATGGATTGCAATTGATTTTGCGCAGAAATGTTGCAAAAAAATCAAATAAAGTCATTGAAATTGATGCAAAATTGGTTGTGTCATCCAAAAAGAACGCTTGAAAAACAATTTGAATCATTTCTAAATCTATTTGTATCCGAATTCAGTTTCATTTTCCACGGAGCTTATTAAAAAAAAATGCTGACTTGGATTGATAAGGTTTGGCTTCAAAAAACTACGAGCATAACTAATATCTAATATTTCTGCACCCAAAAAATCTGTTTTAATTTAGTTTTTCATTTACACGTCATTTGCTTGAGAAATTTGCGCCAAGAAAGTTGATATCGAAAAAGAAATTCGTGAAAGTTTTCATAATAAGTTTTTTATTACCTTCAAAACCTTCACAGTTTCATTTTTTGAAAGGTCCTTCAGAGGCAACGATTTGCAGTAAACAAATGTCAGCGGATGACACTAACTCTCTAAAACTCTAACTGATCTTTTTATAATATACAAAAGTTTGAAACAAAGTTAGTTAAATTAAGTTGCCTGTGCTGAGATTTTTATGACTGCAAAAAAATCAAAGTTAAACTGATTTAAATCAATTTTTAGGGCAACAAATGTGATTTATTTTGCCGTTAAATCTGTTTTAAAATTTTACTTAAGTTTTTAAATGAGTCAATATGATTTTTTCGGTTACATTATCAGTATATTAAACGATTTTAATTGACTTCAATCTCATTCTTTCCAATGCCGGATAATCGAGTCGTGGAAAATTCGTTCCTAGCAGAAATTGTAGGGAGATTAAGCAAAATTTATGCAAAAACTCTCCAGACATCATATATAGGAAAAAACCACAACCATCAAAAAGTGTAGTATAACATACTGTGTGTGAGAAGAAAATGCAGCTTGCCAATTAGCATAAACGCTGAACTGCCTTACAGTTTCCTGAAAATTTTTGCTCCGAAGAACTGATTCGTAAATAGTTCAAAAATACATTTTTTCCAGATTTAACTGAAAGCATCGACTGTTATTAATCGAATTTCGAAACTTGAACACTGGAGACGAGTTTTACCCAGTCAGCCATTTTAACAAAATTAGTCTAAATTCTTTCAAATCCTTGAGTTAGAAGGACAAAAAAAGTTTGTTGATTTTTTTTTCAAGTAGTTATATCTTGTTGTACATTATCAGAAAAAACTTTGAAAAACAATCAAGGACTCCTTTTGGTGCAATTAGGGTCACGCAAAAGAGTATGTTGGTTTCAACCGAGTGAAATAAAACGTTTTATATCTTTTTCTATCGCTTTCTCAGCATCTAAGCAATGAAGATATCGCAAAATTTCAGCGGAAAGCGCTTTTAGTCAGTCAATCAGAGATTGAACGAGAAGATTTCTCGAAAAAGTTTTGAAAGTTTTGGTTTTTTTTCTGCAAAATTATCCTAAAATTGTCCATTATTTAAGTTATCGTTATTCACTGAAATTTTGAGTCAATCTTTTATGCATATATTTTCAAAAGCTTTAGACATTTAGGGATAGACAGAACAAACTTCGCTATCAAAGTTCTAGAAATTGCAGCAAAATTGCATGTGTTCTGGTTTTTCTATGCACAAATTTAAAGCGAGTCATCAATTGTGCAAAACTCCTAGGAGTTTAAATTGTGAAAAAATTATATGAAATTTATAGTGTTAACCTTACAACCGAATTGAACATTTGAATCCTACTTGAATCGAACTATTCTGGATTCAGTCATACAAATAGAATCCAGTCTTACATTCCAAATTGAATCCATACAAGCTGTGTTTGACTTGTCTTAATTGTCTTGAAAAGAGAATGAATGTGTTGAAAATAGAACTAAATTCAAGCTACAATGCGTAATTTTTGTTTGAACTGGACCTAGATTTGGATTTTGAATTTTTTCATAATTATAGTAAACACTTCAAAAAAAATCGCAAACTGCCCGGGTTGACCGAAAATGCTTATCATACAATTCTCATAAATGGAAAACTTCTTTTCATACAATTCCATACAATTCCATACGTACAGAAAATTGTATGAAAAATCTATGACAAGGAATGGAAATGCAAATTGTATGACAAACAGTTTTTGAAAAAAAAATTTCAAATGCGGCACAGTTTAGATTGAAGCCCATCGAATAAGCCGTGCAACCTGCAAAAAGAAAAGAAAACCTGAAAAAAATGTTTTTTAAGAAGTTGCAACCTCAGTTTCTTAATTTTCTGCAGGAGATCTTCTCAACGCTTTAGATAGCAGCAATGTCCTAGTCATAATCTTAAAGGGGGAGTACTGGAAAAGGTGTTATATCATTTTTTGGCTCTTTTCCAGTTTCCCCCTTTCAAAATATCGAGTTTTATTTTTGTTTTACGTGTTATTACGGCTAAACGCCTGATGTTACGCTGTAAAGTATGGAGAACAAATCTGTTCAGAATTGTCAATTTGTTCACCACACCAATTTTGATTGCATTATGACAACGTTAAATAGACTTTTCAAAATTGAAATTGAAAGGGGGGAAACTGGAAAAGAGCCCATTTTTTTTCTTCTAAAAAACTTGCATATCTGGGAGAAAACTTCCAACAAATCTCCTCCAACATCGAGAAACCACTACTTCTTACATCCACTAGTTCATTTTCCATAAAGAACATTATTACACGTGCGCGAAAAACAGAAAAAAAGTCAACATAATTTGGCTCGCGCAAAGTCGCAACATGGGTCGCGCAAAGCTGAAGTATTGGAATTGTTGTCGGAGTTTTTTGCTTGCATAAGCCTTATACAGATGCAGATCGCAAAATCATCCAGTATATATATATATATATAAATATATATATATATATATATATATATATATATATATATATATATATATATATATATATTCAATGTGCAGTTAGCTAGATCAACAATTTTGCTGATCGTATTCAGGACCGCCACAAGACGGCCTACACATGGTCCCAACGTTAAATATAAGCAATCTTTTTAGGGCAACAATAAAGTCGTTACCACAAAAATTAAACGCTAGAAATCAGCCAAATCAAACATAAATCAGAGAAGTTAAATGAATATTAAAAAAAGCGAAAACTGAACAAAACACACTTACCACGTAGCAAAAATTAGAAATAAATTCTAGTACCCTTTGCTCGAATCGACTGTTTCCAAAATCTATTTAAAATTATCGCTAAAAAACGTTTAAAAAGGCGCAGCACACTTTTCGCGTGTGAAACATACGACAATCGAATGAGATTGAATATTGGTAAATCCAAAAATCGAAAAATAGCAAAATTTTCACCTTCCAAAAACAGATAAAAATTAAAACAAGATGCTTTTTCACTAAGAGATCAGAAAATGTTGTTGTACAGTTTTGAGCAATCAAAACTAACGCTCAGACGATGAATCAGCCTGCTTCGGAAGAATTTCGTCCGAAAAATTTTGATTTTTAAAGATAAGACCCAAACTAAAAACGGTTACGGTAATTAGTCCGTTCTCCAGTTTTTTTGGAACCCTATGCTCATATCGACTGTTTCCAAAATACATGGTATGCGCGTGTGCACTTTTCTAGCACCTGCTTTAAACGACGCATTCATTTTACTAACACATTCTTGAAACGTAGCTTTCACTTATCTGGCAACTCATTGAAACGACGCGTTTATTTAACTGGAACCTTGTTGAAACTATGACTTCATTTGCCTAGCATGTCCTTGATACGACGCGTTCCTATACCTGGCAACCTTCAAAAGAAAAGAAAACCTGAAAAAAGTTTTTTTAAGAAGTTGCAACCTCAGTTTCTTAATTTCCTGCAGGAGATCTTCTCAACTCTTTAGATAGCAGCAATGTCCTAGTCATAATCTTAAAGGGGGAGTACTGGAAAAGGTGTTATATCATTTTTTGGCTCTTTTCCAGTTTCCCCCCCTTTCAAAATATCGAGTTTTATTTTTGTTTTACGTGTTATTACGGCTAAACGCCTGATGTTACGCTGTAAAGTAAGAAGAACAAATCTGTTCAGATTTGTCAATTTGTTCACCTCACCAAATTTGATTGCATTATGACAACGTTAAATAGACTTTTCAAAATTGAAATTGAAAGGGGGGAAACTGGAAAAGAGCCCATTTTTTTTCTAAAAAACTTGCATATCTGGGAGAAAACTTCCGGCAAATCTCTCCAACATCGAGAAACCACTACTTCTTACATCCACTAGTGCATTTTCTATAAAGAACATTATTACACGTGCGCGAAAAACAGAAAAAAAGTCACATAAATTTGGCTCGCGCAAAGTCGCAACATGGGTCGCGCAAAGCTGAAGTATTGAATTGTTGTGGGAGTTTTTTGCTTGCATAAGCGTTATACAGATGCAGATCGCAAAATCATCCAGTATATATATATATATATATATATATATATATATATATATATATATATATATATATATTCAATGTGCAGTTAGCTAGATCAACAATTTTGCTGATCGTATTCAGGACCGCCACAAGACGGCCTACACATGGTCCCAACGTTAAATATAAGCAGTCTTTTTAGGGCAACAATAAAGTCGTTACCACAAAAACTGAACGCTAGAAATCAGCCAAATCAAACATAAATCAGAGAAGTTAAATGAATATTAAAAAAAGCGAAAACTGAACAAAACACACTTACCACGAAGCAAAAATTAGAAATAAATTCTAGTACCCTTTGCTCGAATCGACTGTTTCCAAAATCTATTTTTAAATTATCGCTAAAAAACGTTTAAAAAGGCGCAGCACACTTTTCGCGTGTGAAACATACGACGATCGAATGAGATTGAATATTGGTAAATCCAAAATTCGAAAAATAGCAAAATTTTCACCTTCCAAAAACAGATAAAAATTAAAACAAGATGCTTTTTCACTAAGAGGTCAGAAAAGGTTGTTGTACAGTTTTGAGCAATCAAAACTAACGCTCAGACGATGAATCAGCCTGCTTCGGAAGAATTTCGTCCGAAAAACTTTGTTTTTTAAAGATAAGACCCAAACTAAAAACGGTAATTAGTCCGTTCTCCAGTTTTTTTGGAACCCTATGCTCATATCGACTGTTTCCAAAATACATGGTATGCGCGTGTGCACTTTTCTAGCACCTGCTTGAAACGACGCATTCATTTTACTAACACATTCTTGAAACGTAGCTTTCACTTATCTGGCAACTCATTGAAACGACGCGTTTATTTAACTGGAACCTTGTTGAAACTATGACTTCATTTGCCTAGCATGTCCTTGATACGACGCGTTCCTATACCTGGCAACCTGCAAAAAGAAAAGAAAACCTGAAAAAAGTTTTTTTAAGAAGTCGCAACCTCAGTTTCTTAATTTTCTGCAGGAGATCTTCTCAACTCTTTAGATAGCAGCAATGTCCTAGTCATAATCTTAAAGGGGGAGTACTGGAAAAGGTGTTATATCATTTTTTGGCTCTTTTCCAGTTTCCCCCCTTTCAAAATATCGAGTCTTATTTTTGTTTTACGTGTTATTACGGCTAAACGCCTGATGTTACGCTGTAAAGTATGAAGAACAAATCTGTTCAGAATTGTCAATTTGTTCACCACACCAAATTTGATTGCATTATGACAACGTTAAAAAAACTTTTCAAAATTGAAATTAAAAGGGGGAAAACTGGAAAAGAGCCCATTTTTTTCTAAAAAACTTGCATATCTGGGAGAAAACTTCCGGCAAATCTCTCCAACATCGAGAAACATCGATTTAACTGGAACCTTGTTGAAACTATGACTTCATTTGCCTAGCATGTCCTTGATACGACGCGTTCCTATACCTGGCACCTCTTTGATACAGCGCGTTATTTTCCTAGCACCTTCATGAAACGACGCATTCACTTACCTGGCACCTCCTTGAAACGGCGCGTTCACTTCACTGGAACTTTCTTGAATTGACGAGCTCGCTTAGCTGGCACCGCCTCGTAACAATGCTTTCACTTACATGACTCCTCATCAAAACGACGCATTCACTTACCTGGTACCTCATTGAAACGACGCGTTCAATTGCATAACTCCACATGAAGCGACGAGTTCACTTCCCTGGCAGCTTCTTGAAACTAAGCTTTCAATTACCTGCAAATTCTTTGATACGACGCGTTCATATTCCTAGCACTTCTTCGATACGACGCATTCATGTACATGGCACCACCTTGAGACGACGCGTTCACTTCCTGG
>NC_087071.1:42056549-42194086 GCF_963678635.1 Symsagittifera roscoffensis
TAACTTAGAAATTAGTTGCCTCTCCAAGAGAACTTCAGCAGCCGCAATAAACCAGTATACCCCTAGATCTATTGAGCCTAGCAGAGACTAGTTAAACAACCTGAGACTAGATAGTATAAGAGTAAGATTAGGATCGGTATTAGACTAAGAAGTTGCACGAATCTATCCGGCCGAAAATAAGATAGCGTGACGAGCAGACGGTGTACCCTATCCGAAATTACTCTATGAGTAAAGACCATCGGTTATAACTCATCTGGTGCGACCATAAGTCTCGAACAAGACCTTAATAGCTTAGAATTAACCAAAAATAGATTAGAAATTAGTCAAAACATTTTAAAATGTTACACGACGATAATTTAATCGAAATGTCTCTACGACTCAATAGATCAGAGCCAATATTCCGAACGATAATAGAACTACCCGGAATTGGAAGAAGACCTCAAACCAGAGACGACATACGACAAAGTAGAAACCTACCAAATAGTTATATGATAGTACGGCAAAAGCCAACACAAACTTTTATATTTAGAATTTTATTAGCAATGATTTTAGATTTTCATTTACAAACATAAAATCTTGAAGTCAATCTTCATAATCATTACAGGCGCTAAACAAAACTATTAATATACAATAACGATTGATAAAAAAGATCTCAGATCGTTTTCCTAAAATTCTGCAGTATTATATAAAACATGTTTGGAAAATATTTATTGAAAATCAAAACAAAAATTAGTAGCATGACAATAAACTGTTAGTAATCATAAAATCATCAGTTGTCCCAGCTTCATCACCTAAAACATAACAGCAATCATAAGCTCACTAGTATCATTAAAACACTAAATCTTTTTCTTAAACAAATTTAAACCATTTTAAACTTAAATTCACTTAATTTTAAAATCAGATCATCAAGGCTTATCCTTGGATCTTAATTAATTTTCTATTTAATTAAATTTAAAACTTGATCATCAAGGCCTATCCTTGGATCAAAAAGAACAATTTTGTTCTCCCCTACCCACTTAGCTAGTGTCTAACGACCTCAAACGTCGATTCACTATCCAACCCTTTCAAAAAACCCAAGACTGATAGAAATTTTTGAACAAAACTAATCATTCAAATTAGGATAAACAGTGAAGAACTTCGGTTATTCATCCTTCACTTGAACCCTCCTCTTATTAGACCCAGGATAAATCTTAGACTTAGTAAGTTTAAAATAGTATCTAACGAACTACTCGCGTTCTAATTATACCTGAACCTTGTGGATCGATTTACTATTCTCCAACCCTTGAACACAATCACTACCCCTAAGTAAGATTAAGTAAGTTAACACCTTAGCTTATACTAGCCACGAGAAAGTAAAAAATCATTCTTCGGAATCGATATACTTTTCTCTCCAACCCTGAACAAATAGACCCAGGTTAAGCTAACCAAAAAATCGTAACGACTAACAATTTAAGAAAATAGAAATCATCTAACAACTTTTTGCATCCGTCATCCTAAACCTTATGTCATTTAAAAATCTAGGAAACAAACAAACAATCGTTTTACACAACTGTGAAATAGATAACAAAAAATACGACCTTGTAATCACACCTCATACACAAACTGTTGGATATATTAGAACAAAACGACAAACACTAAAAAAGAAAATAATAACCAAACAAAGACAAATAACACGAAAAAGATTTTCCAAAAATAGAAACGCATTTTCAGAATCAGAAGCCAACAATTTAGACGAACTTTATAAATTAAAAGAATCTATAGATAAAAATTGCCCCATTCACGATCAATTATATTTTTCAGACTCAGAAACAACTTAAAATTCATCAAAAAGAGGAAAAAGAAGAATAAAAAAGCAATATAAACACAAACCAGTACACTTGTATAATTGGAATCAACCAATTAGACACATCGATAATTACCTATTAACAGTCATTAAACGAAAAAATGAGCCAAACACACACTCCAAGTGAAGATAGTCCAGATGATGACGATATCTACCCCTTCCTCGTAGATGCACCCGATAATAGAGGCCAACATGATCTTTGCAAGAATTTCCTCCTAAATTTGTTTGAACCCGGAATCAGCCCATGTAAAGCAGAGTTCCCAGACGTAAAAATCAAAAGACAAATTATTGATCACTATCTGAAATATATATGTAATTTAACCCAACAATACGGAATCTACACCATAGAATTCAGTACACCAAACCCGAATCACCGCAGATATGTAATTCAAACAGACGATCTTGACTTAGAATTTTCAAAAGTATTCTTAGAATATATAAAAAGCATACAATATCATAACTCACAAAGAGCAAACTCCATATTCACTAATGAAGTTTTTGCAATAATATATAGTTATATTTCAATATTAGAAAACGAAACCCCAATCTCAAATGTCTCACCGACAGAGACATCCAAACATATAAGTGTACGCCATGAAATCACACTATTTTCAACTTTCCTACATATAATTAAAGAAAATTTCACTAAAGATGAAGTTTCACAACATACAAAACATGACTTACAAAAAATTTTGGCATGGTTTATAATAGATTATATCACACATAATATAGATTTAATTTCACAAGCAAAAAAAAATTTTAGACCTCAAAATTCAAACGATGATACCGCCATCACAGAACGATCAGACTACATTTGGGACCCCGAATGGTCTCATTATGCATTCATAAACATCCCACAATCAATCTCAAGTCAAGCAATAAGTACAATATCTTATGCAAGAGATTATGTAAGAGTAGTACCATTAACCATTGATGCAACACCATTAAACTACAATACATTTTTACCTGATACGCGAAATAACAGTTTAAATTCGACCGTCATACACACTGAAAACCTTAATGGAACTAGGAATCTCACTCAACAAGATATTCAAACACCATCACACTTCATAAATGAAGAAATCGTCCAAACAACAACAACTACACAACAAAGTTTTTCACCGATACGTCCAAATTTAACAAAACCAAAAAATACAAACACTTCACTAGCGCAGGTAACCTTACAATCAACCGTTAAACCTTCGGTTGCTCCAAAATATTCACAAAAGGATTATCAAACATATAGACCCATGACAATACCGTCAAAAACACGCAGAACATTCACAAGAAACACTTTTGCGGAACACAATTATAATTACACACATTCATCAAAAACAAACTATCCCCCACGAAAAAATAATAATAATCAGATAAGATCTCAATATTGGGATAACCCAATGGCAACAACCAACTCAGTAAATTTTCAAACTAATTCACATCCTCCACAGGATCGTAGTGAAAATTACCCATTCTTTCAACAGAATAAAAATAAAAAACAAGCACCTCATCAAACGGATTATCTATCCTCTGATGATGATTATTTACAACCAGATATATTTGCACCATACACTCAAGAATATCGTGGACAAAGAGTGCAGAAACCACATACATATCATAGAATTTTTTCTCCACACCCAATAGATACACAAAATCAACAACCAATACAAATGCAAAACCCAATTAATACACAATCTTTTCAACCAATTCAGCCACAAAACCCAATGATTACACACTCGTATCAACCAACATAAATGCAAACTGAAATACCACTCCCATATTACCTTCAACAACACGAAATAACAAAAAATCAACTTTCAAATTTTTCACAAAAGCCAAATGCCGCAGAATCATTACAAATGACAATGAATCCATACCTTATGGGTGGATCATCAATAACATCAAACAAACCATTAATGGTATTCACAGGAACAGACCCTGAATATTCTGTAGAAGATTATTTAAATGCAGTAACAGCAAATTTAATTTTAAATATAGGACCTGAACCAATTAATACGCCACTACATCAAAATTGGATACATCGACGCACAGCGTTGATACAGACAACCTTAGACGGCGCAGCCCAAAAATGGTTTTCAGTATTGCCTATAGAGATAAAATCAAATTGGAAAAGATTTACACAAGAATTTTCAAAAATGTCTGACTCCGAGAGAAATAAACAACAACAAAGAGTTTTATGTAATGAAATTCGCAGACTACCAAATGAAACCATCAAACAATTAGCAGTACGTATCGAAACACTAGTTCGAAAAGCGTATTCATTAAATACACATGACTATAAAAAGACAAAATGACAGAAATCTTAATGATGACCTTAACACCTCAATTAAGGAAAATAGCAATAAAAAAGAGAGCATCCCATCCCTCCTCAATTCGAGAGCCCGATCTAGATTTTCGAAAACTAGTAGACAAACTAGAGCAAGCGGAAATCACAATGAAACTTGAAGAAACAGAAAATCTGAAGTTACAATATGTTAATCGAATTGAAACAAATACCACAAATATCAATAACATACAGGAATCAGATACAGACCTCGTTGAAAAAATCACTGAAATACTAAATATTTATGAAAAACACCCAAACTTTAAAGGCAAACCATCTTTCAAAAAATGGTGTTATTATTGCCGACGATACGGACATAGTATTTCTGAATGTAGACAAAAACAACAGGACAATCAAAACAAACCTCAAAAATATAAAGAACCAAATAAATCATTCTATCAATACATGAAGAAAGATAAAAATCTACCAAATAAAAATGTATACAGCAACAACAGTTCAGGAAAACCACTTCCGAACAATACCAATTACACGAGAACTCAATCACCATATAACTCAAGTTATAGAGGAAGATCACCAGAACGAAGAAATACACAAAATTCGTCACAAAATCATTACAATAGACCAAATAGTCGAAATAACTACTCCAGATCAAATTCGAATACAACACAATTTGTTTCTAGATCTAATTCCCAATCAAGGAATAAATACTATCCAAACAATCAGTCACGAAACTCATCATATAATAGAAATAGAAACTACTCCAATAATCGAAATAGAAGTTATTCAAACAACCGAAATCAGAATTACCCGAACAATCGATCAAGGAATAACTCATATAACAGATCAAACTATAACAGACTAAACGATAACTATCAAAACAGATCACGAAACAATTCACAAAATCGACATTCAAGTTATAATAATCGTTATAGAAATTATTCCCAATCACCACACAGAAATAATAACCATTATAATAATTCTAACAATCGCCACAGAAGTAGCACACCTAAACATCAAAGACATATTAATCACGTACAATCAAATCCAGAAACAACATCAGACCCCCCAGGTATGGATGACACAGTAAATGACAAACTACTACTAAATCAAATAAACTGTGGATCATCGGATTCAGAAAGTGATACAGAAAACACTATCTCCATCAATATGATAGCAGTCGAAAATGACTTCGAACCTATTATATATGAACAAACTTTCTCATCACATATATATGAAAATCAATTAGAACTCCTTCACAATTATTATATTGAACCCATCCATTCTACACAAACGGCACAAGAAACTAACGAAATCAACACTACAAATCAATCCAATGAAAATGACAAAACAAAATGCTTGAATACAAATCACATCTATCAAAATATACAAAAAGAACAACCCAAAGAAAAAATTTGAACAATACCATTTCTTTTAGAAAGTCCAAGAAACAAAGAATTTCAACCACCAGATCTTGAAATTGATTTTTTAATTGATTCAGGAGCAGAATCAAACATAATAAACATTCCCACATGGAATGAGATAAAAACATTACACCCAAAACTAACACCTCTTGAAACCTCCAGTAAACTAGCAACAGCACAAGGATCAACATTGGATTGGTAAACTATGGAAAAATTCAATTATTTCTTCTCCCCACAAGAACAATAGAGCAAAATAAAATTTTAAATAAACCATTTAAACAAATATTTCATATCACTGATATTAAACACAATATCATTGGAATACCATTTATCTCTAAATATATACCAACAATCAACATCTTGAATAGTAAAATACTAATCAAAGATAAATACACAAAAACAAAAGACACATCCCTAACATTTCTTCAAAGATTAAATAAACAACCACCATTCTTTTCAAAATTTTATCCAATATATAACCAACAAAGAAAACACCTGAAACCACTATCAGGAAACATATATAATTTTTTAATAAAACAAGTTCACCAATATGATAAAAAACAAAATAAACAACAACTCTATATGTCAGACTTTGAATTCAAACCTATCCATAAATTTTTCAAAATCACAATTTCATCCATAAAATATTTGAAAAACTCGAATTCAGATATTATTTCGTTACATGTATACAACAATACACCCTATCAAGTAACATTACCTTTAGGACTTGTAGGATATTGCGAAACCAACGCTACGATATTACCAATACACGAAAAAGCATACCGCGTAAATAATATACTCCAATTATTAGATATTTGTCAATCAACAATTCTTAATGAAGAATTATCCATAAATAATATAATAGGTAATGAAAAAAGAAATACAGATTATTTCACAAAAACCCCATATTTCAAACCTACATTCAACATAAATAACTATACAGAGAATCAACAGAAATTTTTAACAATGTTTAACTTCCAACATTCATGAATAACACAAGACGAAATTGATAAGTTAGCCAAACAGCTAATAAAATATTCATCAGTCTATGCAACATCCAAATTTGATGTTGGCAAAATCAGTTCAACACTACATCTCCCATTAAAACCTGACGCAGTTTTCAAAAAACAAAGAGCAAGTAAAGTACCAATTCATTTACACGATAAAGTGAACAGATTACTCGATATTTTAGAACAATACAAAATTATATCACCGGTAAACAAAGAAGAACAACCAAAAGGTAACACATTTATCAACCCTGTTATCATCCTAGCAAAAGGAGAATCATTAAAAATAGTTCTAGACGCTAGATATCTTAATTCACTAATAGACGAATCAAAATGCAATTGGCCTATTGAACCAATACAAGTTATTATAACAAAAATAAACGGAAAATACTTTACAACCGCAGATATGAATAGTGCATATAATCAAATGCCACTAGATGAACAATCGCGACGCTTAACACAATTTGTTATTGGAAATCAGCAATATGAATTCAACCGCCTATTCTATGGAATATCCATAGGACCAGCAGCATTTTCAGCTTTTATGAGCAAAATTTTTAGACCACTAATACTCAAGAAAAACGCAATCACCTATTTAGACGATGTTTTTATGCAATCACAGACAAAAGAAGAAATGTTCAATGTTTTAGAACACTATCACAAAATACTTCAGAACGAAAATCTGAAGGCCGCCCCCGATAAATCACACTTCTTTTTAGCACGAGTTAAATTCTTAGGACACAATATAGAAAGAAAAACAATCACTCCATTAAAATCACGCATTGATGCTATTCAGAAGCTCCAACCACCAACAAACAAAAAGAAAATCCAAGAATTCCTTGGAATGTTAAATTTTTTAAGCAAATATGTCTATAAAATGCAATTATACCTAAGACCATTCTATAATATACTTAGACAACAAAATAATTTTGAATGGAACACAGAACATCAAGCACGATTTGAAGAAATTAAAAAACTCTTAACTGAACAAAATTCGAATACAATTCCAGATCCAAATCAACCATTCTATGCAATGTGCGATGCTTCGAATTTTGGCATCGGCGCAGCATTATTACAATCACACAATGGTACAAACAAAATGAATCTTATATCAGCAAATTCTCGATTATTCACTCAAGCAGAGCTACGACTCTCAACTCTAATGAGAGAATGTACAGCCATAATAAATACACTAACAGAATATGAATTTCTGATTCTTGGATCAAAACATCCAACAGTTCTATTCACAGATCACAAACCAATCATTTTTCTCTTTACACAAAAATCCAATCCAAATCACCGAGTTTATAGATTTCAATTATTTCTAATGAAATTCTCAAACTTACATATAGTTTGGACAGCAGGAAAGAATCCTGCATTACCAGACACTTTAAGTCGAAATACACCACCTGAATTACTTACACGTAAAACTACAGTTGAAATACCCAAAAATATAAAATTTTACCTTGCAGAAAACGAAACATCACCCCGACTAGAATGCAAATATGCAGTAAAAACTGACGTTGAACAATCACAGATAAAAAATCTACAACACTTCCCACTTTATTTAGATTGCCAAAATAACCACTACGAAGTTGATCTGCTTGGAACATCAACTTTTAAACCAACTCCATATTCACAATGGATAAAAAATAACACCCAACAAAAAAGATTAAAACAACACCCGCATAAAAAAGACCTTTTTCCGTTAATTGAAAAAGAAAATCTAACTGATAAAATAAATTTATCAGGACCACAAACAAACGATTCAAAATACACAATAAATCAAGTTTTTGACCTCTATGACCCACTTGATACAATCTCTTTATCTAAATTAGAAATAGAAAACATTTTTCTCCCCCCAACAGATAAAATTACAATTAATACTTTGAGACAATATCAAAATCTTGACCCAATAATTAGACAACTAAAATCATGGCACAAATAAAAAACTAAACCCGTAAAGGCAGATACAACAATTTTAGGAAATAAAACACTCCTCCGATATTTTCGAAAATTTAATAATACAACAATTAATGAAAACACAGACCTTCTAGGATACCAATTAAATGAATCTACAGTTCCCTGTCTCCCTTTAAGTATGATTCTCATAGCTTTTAATATCTCACATACACAAAACATTAAAGGACACTCTGGATCAGAGAAAACATATTCAAATTTCATACAAAACTTTTATTTTCCAAATGCACCAATTTGGATAAAAGTACTATGCAATGATTGTATAGTATGTCAGCTAAATAAACCTTATCCAAATCACAAACAAATAGCACAAAAACAAGATTTTAAAGGACAAAGTATGTACTTTAACCACCGTATTTCATTTGATACAAAAGGACCAATTTCACCATCATCCGAAGGAAACTCCTACATTACGGTAATTGTTGACGAATTTACACATTATGTAGCACTTAACCCGTTCAACATTGTAACGCTTATTACGCTTACACAACACTTTATGAACACTGGATAGCCAAATTCGGACTACCAGAAATTTTAGTTACAGACAACGGTACGGAATTCATAAATAATAAAATCATCACACTATGTCATTTATATAACATCAAACACAAACCACGTACATCTCACGCACCTTGGACAAACGGCTTAGTCGAAGGTATGAACCGTTCACTACAAGAATAGCTTAGATGTATCATCAATGGAAATGATACAAGATACACCGAATGGTCAGCAGATGTAAAACTATTTCCCTTAGCATATAATTCACAAATCACGACAACTCTAGGAATGTCACCATATGAAATGGTTTTTAATCAAAAGCCACGCAAACCAATTATGTTTACAGCAAACTCTCATAAAAATGCACAAAGTCATTGTCAACCGAATAAAGACTCAATTTTTTATAACCTACCTTTACACACACACGATGAAGATCATTTTCATCACCCACAAATTCTTAAATTAGCCTCCGGTACACACACCGAATGGATTTTAAACAGAAATAAAAAACACAATGAAATTTACCAAAAAGTAACAAAAAAGTTGTTACAAAGGCAAAACATTAATGAACAAATAAATTCACGCTTTACACCAGCCTCCGATTTAAAAATTGGAACATTTGTTTTAATATCCAATTTTAACACTCAAAAAGGAATTTCTAAAAAATTACAACCCCTTCGTAAAGGACCATACCAAATAATTGCCAAACCCACTGATGTCACATATAAAATCACCGACTCAGACCAAAAAGAAATTGTTCAACATCGAAACAATCTATTACCTTATTACCCAAAAGAATACGCACTACGCGAACTAACTCAATTATATTCTTTCGCAGGTTTAAAAGTTATTCAAAATAACCCACATACGGAAAATAAAACAAAGGAACAACATGACATTCACCTCGAAAACCAAAATAAAAAATCAACTAAAACGAAAAACAATACAAAAAAGCTAGATCAAAATATACCTCAAAAAGAAAGAAAAAATAGAAAATTGACAGAAAAAATAATACCCCAAGAACAAATCGACAAACCAAAACATAGAGAGTCATCACGACTTAGAAATCAACCACGTAAAAACTATAAAACATTCATCCCACAATCTAAAATATTAAAGAAAGTCGAATTTCAAAAACAGCTTTAATTTTATATTTCATAATCTTTGCACCTATGAAATATTTTGAACTTTTATTTTTCAAAATAACATGCTGACAAACACGCAGCGACTCTAGTTCATAAATAGCCAATAGGATTCATCCAATCCGCCACCTTCTCTAACTCTAGCACAAATCAACTAGACGAACGATATTAAACTCCAGGCATATCTATAACTATAACTTTGCGACCTCCAGGTCAAAAATAAGCAAACCACTCCAACTTGACAACTCAAATAAATATCACCATAATATCATACCCCTCCCTTATCTAATAACCCAAAGATCAACAATATTTCCCCAACTCAGACATCAAATACCCCCCAAAACAAATATGTTAAATTAGCCTAAAGTAAAAGAACGACCATTTTAATTAGCCTAAAGTATAAAAATCTCAAAAATACCCCAGATCATTTGACAAATAAAAATAAAGAAGAAGAAGACCTCCCGATCACCATAAAATTTGCCCCCAACAATTTTTCACAAAACTCAACCCACTTGTCAAAAAACCAATAAATAATTCGACCACACTTGAAAATTGCCTCAAACAACAAAAAATATTCAATCGAGAAGCCATTTCTTAAATGCTCTTCTCTCGACCAGTCAACATAATTCTTAACATTCTCATAAACTTTTTAACGATATTTAAACTTTTAATCATATTTCTTTTTGATACCTTTGAATCTTTTGTAATAACCTTAATCATTTTTTGCAAAATTTTTTTATTTTCTATTC
Source organism: Symsagittifera roscoffensis (assembly GCF_963678635.1). NCBI lineage: Eukaryota > Metazoa > Xenacoelomorpha > Acoela > Convolutidae > Symsagittifera > Symsagittifera roscoffensis. The sequence continues at coordinate 42,067,492 of NC_087071.1, forward strand.
CATATTTGAACTATACCTCCAACTTTCAAAAGCTACTGACTATATCCACAGGTACGATTCAAAAAACTTATCTAAATGATACGAACCATTTTTAGTAGAACAGATATTTTTTTACTATTTGTAATTTTTATAACATTTCTATCATCCCTCATCTTGACAATATGCAAATGTATAAAGAAAGCAATCATCACATTCGCCCTAGCAACAATCCTCCTAATTCTTTTTCTAGAAGAATACTATAATAAACATAAATTTTTTCACTAAAAGAATAAATAGGAAACCATCAAAAATTGCTAACCAACAATCACACAGTCAGTCTTCACCGACATCATCCCAAGATAACCCAACACCACCTTCAACTACCCAAAACCCCCAAACATCTACACGAATTTCCTTTCAAGATAACCCATATACCTTTGAAGAACGACACGCTCGCTTATCTGAACCACTAGAACCAATTCAACGACAAGCACCTCTAAGCGAACCAACATATAACTTATACCCAACACTACCACAAGAATTAAGTAGAATACGAAATCCTAGTCAAAACCAAAATACAGTCGAAATAAATAGACAAATTATACATCCTGGACGAAACAGAAATTTTCAAACTCCCCGAGTTCATTTTGATATACCTCAATCCCCATCACAAAGTACTCCAGAAAACCCCATTGGATATTACCAGAAACCCCTACGCTTCTTTCACAACGTAGCACCTCAAGCCTACCCTCAGATTACTTAGGTTCAACACCAACATCTGAACAAATACGTGAAAATCCCTTTAACCCCACAAACCAAACATCACGACTACCATATTGGACAACACATTCATTCACACAAGGTGAACCAAATTTAATCAATGATCCAATAGATATTTCTACGGATACAACAACATCCTCATCACTACCAGAAACATTATCACTACCATCAACACCATCAATAAGCCAGATTTCACCAACGCCTTTTAACTTAAATTTCCCAAATAACCTCGACGCTAGATATCGAGAACAATCATCAACAAATATTCCTTTAAGACTAGACTGGAATACATTCACAGCACCTCCACCATTATTTGGACAACACCCAGAAAGTAACCGACTCCACAATTGGGCACTAAATAGACTACAATATAGACAAGACATCCACGAAGACATTCGTGATCATAACATCCAAATACTCCAACAAAATAGTCTACAATTAAAATTTGAAATCACGGTTAAACTAAACAACATTACTCAACATCCCTACCCATTAAACCCACCAAATATAACAGCTCAATCACTACCACCACCATTTATAACAACTGAAGTAATATACAAATACGACAGATATACCAAAAAGACAATTGGTTACATCACATTTTATAACCCATACTCAGGATTATCATACACATGTATATTCTAAAAATATTAAATTTTCTCCAACTCTTTTTTCTAGTAATCTCCAATCAGAACATAAACCCTTCCCCCCGCACACGACCCCAAGATTTATTAGTAACACATTACGATTGTGAAGAAAATGAACAAAAAACACTACACAAATATGCAATAAATCAAGTATCACAATGCGAAACAGAACCACAAGCTATAGAAACTACAAATGTAATAGCGACACTTTATTCAAAAGCCCGAGCAACAACAGTTATAGGATATAAATTCACAGCAACATTTTCTGAAAACAAAGTACATTGTTCACAAGTCTCAAATGGAAATAAAAACCGACTTGACCACGAATCATTCTACCAGAGTAATATCGAACGACTTTTACAACTCAATCCCGAAGATTGTAAAAACGAGTTACTCCGACTAAACATCACAAGAAATAAAAACGCAGATAGAAAGCTAGTATATTTCCAAGTTTTTTCAGATTCTGTACATCAAGCAGAACTTGAAAGATATCAAGGACATATAAAATTAGATGAAAAATACCCATACAACGGCGCACACGGAAGATTAACTTATGACATACACGATAAACACTGGATACCACATATTGGTATAAATAACCCATCAAACTGCAAAGCAGACACGAAAAATAAAGGATATCAAGAAATAATGTTTTTCGATTGGAAAATACAACTCGAAAAAATACAACTCACACGCGACTTATCTGACAACACAATGATCTATCAAGGAATTAGATTACCTTGTAAAAACGATCAAGGCTATTGTGACCCTACAACACGAACACAAGCAACAATTGTTTGGTTCCCCGAAGACACATGTACAACATTTCAAGTAGCTAAAATACACGCTTGTATGATAAAATTTCACGAAAAATATTTTATACAATCAATTCCATATGAACAAGTAAATCCATCACGAAAACAAAGTTCTAATTTTAGAAACATACACAATATAGAAAATAAATTGACACGTTTTCAAATATATCAAGAAACAGAACTTGCATGTAAATACAGAAATCCACTTCACAAAACACAATACTCCGAAATATTAGTTGAATACGAAAAAGGATCCGACATGACCACTGGAAAAATAAAAATCGACCCATACGCCACAAGTCATCCTATAAACGAAGAAACATCATATATACCAGTTAATTTTCAAAAAAGTAAAGGTCAACCTGGTGGACATCTAAAGCCCCATGACACTAGAAGCACACGTTTACAAGAACTATCACTAATGAATAGTACATATTTCGGTAATATCCACTATGACATTCACTTAGATATGAAATTAGACTACACAATTAGCCGAATTTTTCAAGAAGGGTCACTCTCTGAATTAGAAACACTTCACCAACTATGCGAATTAGAAAGGACACAAATCCTACAATCACTTGCACTAGCAGTATTAAAAATACCCTACGCAGGATATTTACTATCAGGAAAAAGATCAAATTTTTTAGACTATGAAGGAAACATTTTATGGTTTTATACCTGTACCAAAAAAGTATCACCACTATATGTTTTTGAAGATAAACGATGCTATAAAAGAATCCCTATCTTTTATAAGAATAAAGTACATTTCGTTACACACTTTCAAGACGAACCTATTTCTGGGATACCGCAGTCCCATGTGGATCAGAAAATAGCCACAATGTAGTACACCTGAACCCTGATGAAGATAATTATTACCTTCTTACCCCATATCCCACATTAATGCAATCACTCAAAAAATTTTCACCTGAAAGCATTAGAGCTATTGCTCGAAACCCAAATATTGACCTACAATCAATTGGAATATACTCAAAATCCGATATCCAACATCACATTAGAACACAACAATTCCAAGAATTATTAACACAAATGGACACTATACAAAGACAATCAATTGACCAAAACTTACGCAAACTTGCCGAAACCGCAGGATTTGCAGATATTTATACACAAGATTATAGCGGATATTTTAAAGACATTAAAGACTATATATATCTAAACGGTGAAAAATACCGACCACAAGATATCTCACCTATAAATATTTTTAGCTTTGTTACACTAAAAAATGAAATTCTTGATTTTCTAGGATGGCCCTATTACATCTTAGAAAAATTAACAATTTTATACGCAATGTTTAACTTTATAGGATTTCTGTTTTCACTTTTAAAAGGAATCAATAATACATGCGCTATACACACACAAGTAAATAGACAAGCAAGTGTAGCACGCATACTATTTGCAGGATTTTTTGGAATTTTTTCATCATCAATAAACAAAAATCTTTTAGACGCACAAATAAAAGAATACAACACAAAAATAGCAACAAGACAGAACACATATGACGAAGAACATAACAATGTAGAAATAACGCCTACAGCACCACAGTTACCACCCCTACCACATAACCATCCATTATCCCTAGTCCCACGAAATTTTCGAAATTTAGCAATAACACATAATCCAAATTTTAGACCAACCATATCACAAAGTCCCATTCAACATATAATGACACATCATTCACTAGATGAAAATGCATATGAACAAATTATAGAACAACCCCATACCACCGCTTTTCAGTCTCAAAATAATAATTTTTTTAGCCCACGATGAGCCGACAACTTGGATCCCTACACCGCTCAAATTCCCATCCAACCAACCTCAACACTCCAATTACAATAATTCCTTTTTTTGCTTTCCCGCCACCCGATTTCCCAACCAATAATATATCATCAGGCATGAATTCAGACACTAATTCACATATCTCAGTTTTATACTCCATTTCACAACTCAATAACCCAAATATTGAAACCCCTGATGAATTTGCAGACTCTGAACCATCTCCATCCAATAATTTTCAAACCAACTCCTCAGTTTTTTCAAAACCCCCTTTTCAACCAATCCCACCAAATAACCCACTCCCATCAATTTCTACACCCTCTTATGCTTCACAAGTCACCCCAACCTATTCTTCATTTCATTCAGACCGATCATCCAATTCTCCAGACACTCCCCAAATCTCCCAAGAACTAGATAATTTTATCACCCTACAACAACAACCCTTCCACCATGACACCCCCACTATAAATCAGATTTCATCCACAATAGAATCATCAAACCCACCTACCCCTACACCCTCTTCAGCTTATACCGCATCATTAGCACCATCATCCACATCCACCGAATCATCAACTAGCACTAATAGAGCTTATCGCACTTTCAAAAGAAAATTCCCAAACCATCCATTTCCAACAAAACCAGGAACAGCCCGTGAATATATTAATCATCCAAATCACACTAACACGAAAGGTTTTTTAGCAATCACCTTACCTTCATTTCCACAGTATACTTTAAACACCCCTAACGACACTAACGACACACGTAGTTTTGTAGATGAACAAGTTTTAATGCCTACACTTCATTGGACATCATATTATCATTTTACTAACCCCCTTTGCCTACCTTTATCTAATACTCACATCGATATAGAAAGAAATAAAGATATGCTATATCGACTCACCACACCACTAACACATAGACAATTTACTTATATAGGATATAAAAAGTCACTAAAAACATACACTGCACCCCGAGCTAACGAATATACGCTAGAATATTACGATCACAACATCATCCGAGCTAACCAAGACCAATTTTTAGATGATGATCGTTTCGCTAACCCACAAATCACAGAAAAATTTTTCATCAAAACACCATATGTATTTACACTCAATATATTTGATCGCAAATTCGACCACGTCATTTCTGAAGCACTAACCGACATGCAAGCTTACGAAAGTTTTAAAGAAAGATTTCAATTATTTTCACTAACCTTCAATTTCCTTGCACCACAAGAACGCGATTTGCACTGCTCACACGACATTATGTTACGCACTAAACAAACCCACACATATACATATTTTCGCTTCATACAAAATCATTTTGATCTGCACACTCCATCAAGACAACCACACCACCGTTTTCAATTTATTAACTCCAAATACACTTCACCATTTTTTCTTAACTTCACATATTGCATCAAAGATACTAACCTTCACGGTATTCTTCGCAATTATGATCCCATAACCCAAATGTATATTTTTTGTCCCATCACGAAGACCTTCAACGCAGAAGAATCCAGACCCTTCCTTATCCCTCATGAATTTATTCAACCTATAGAAATCCCGATATTAGAATTCATCCACAACACTAAATACAATCACAAATTATATAATCTCATCCAAAACACACCTTATGAGTTTGCAGTTGGCACTGAAGAACTAAAAACTATTAAAGCACTTCAATTGCTTTGGCCACTGCTTCAAACTAAAAACATCATTCGCATACTAGCAAAATTTCTAACAAATTCCGACATAATACACGACATCTTCCCCCACGGTTTTTTCCCCGACGACTAACAGGTAAGTATAATTTATACATATTCTTCACTAATAAATTTGAAATAAATACTAACCATTCTTTATCCATGTCTTATTTAGATTTTTAGTCTTCATCCCACGATCACCTGCAAATTACAAAAAAGAAAAATAAAAAATAAAAAACTTCTTCAAATTCTTCAAAACTCTATTAATATTTTGCACTAGATAAATTCAATAAAAATCATACCAATGTAGTAATTTAATTTATAAATTATTTCCCCAAAAGCAGTAATTCTAATAATGATGAAAATTTGTAACTTAATTTTTCCCAAAAAACTAGCAGTAAAATTGAAATTCTATGTAGTAAATTGATAAAACGAAAATGCAGTACTAACCTTTTGATATTTCCATTCACTCGCACAAAAATTCTATCCAAACTTGCACAGCTCGCCCACGAAGAATTGTTTAAATAATGAATTTCAGTTTCAAGCTTTCACACTCAACAACTCTAACACACGATAACACGTTTCAAACTTTCCTTTAACCCGGTTGGAAAGGAATTATATACTAAACAAAATTAACCAATGCAGCTTACTAAACACCACAAATCATAGAATAACAGCATGACTAAGGAAAGGAAACCAACGGTACCCAAACCGGATTAACCCAGTTTAAAACTGGATAATTTATTCTTTTGAAGACTATTATAAAGTCTGAGAAAGAAATCATAAAACACAAAAAAGTCGAAAGACAAACCCATACCAAAAACAATTTGATTTTTGAAAAAAGGACACAACCAACGAAACATAAGAAAAACCACAATAAACCCAACATAAAACGTTATCACATAACAGGACCTCTCACAGAAACCGCACGAAATCATACTCCCACTCCTGGCCTAACCCACCAGAGAGGACGTCCTGAGCATGCTCTATAGCCGGCCTAACCCACCGCGCTACATCCACGCTTTGTGACCACACTTCTATTTTTAAAAAAAAGAGGTACTCAAGGGTGAGTAACTCTTCAAAATAACCGAACTAAAACAAAAAGCTTTTGTGAAAACAACTAACCAAAATCATAATTAAAACACCGAACTAATAAAAATTTTATAAAATGTAAATTATACCTTGCAGTATATAGATCAGCATACAACACCAAAGACGAACATCCAAAGACAAAATGACCCCACTACACTCGAAAAAGAATGGCCAACCACAATCAATATGCCGTCCACAATCACAACTCAAAGGATTTAGAGTACGACTTGACTTCGCAGAAAAGGACTTCATTGAACTAGACCAATGACCAATTCGATGTTCAAGTATACGTACAGATCCGAGTAACCAGGCATCCCCTCCACGCACAATCTCCACGCCATTCCCAGACTAGGTTGAACACAAAATAAGTTCTCTACATGAAACAGAAAAACCTGTCATTGCAAACCATTCTGAAATCAGAGTTTGTTGAGAAAACCCAGTCGTTGTCATAAGAAGACACAACGATTGATCCTGGAACTTCTCTAACAGGAGAACCCAGAAGAAATATGATGTTCGCCAAATACCAACGTCCATCATCCATCCTTTGAATTGCAGAAAAACTATTCTAAAAAACTCTGTAAAACCCGGATGGGTGGAACCTGATCTAAACTACATTTTATGATTGGATAAATTAGATATTTTACCACTGTAAAGTATTTAATATTAACCAATCATGATCCATCTAACTAACAACCCACTTATTTGTAAGTGCTGAAATTACTTGTAATTTCAGCACCAGAGAGATTTGAATTTAACTTAGAAATTAGTTGACTCTCCAAGAGAACTTCAGCAGCCGCAATAAACCAGTATACCCTAGATCTATTGAGCCTAGCAGAGACTAGTTAAACAACCTGAGACTAGATAGTATAAGAGTAAGATTAGGATCGGTATTAGACTAAGAAGTTGCACGAATCTATCCGGCCGAAAATAAGATAGCGTGACGAGCAGACGGTGTACCCTATCCGAAATTACTCTATGAGTTAAGACCATCGGTTATAACTCAGTTCCTATACCTGGCATCTCTTTGATACGACGCATTGATATACTCGCACATCCCTGAATCAACGCAACCACTTATCTGGCACCCTCTTGAAACGACACATTAACTTACTGACAGCTCCTAGAAAAAATGCTTTCACTTACTTGGCACCGCCTAGAAAAGACAAGTTAACATTTCTCCTGGGACCTCCTTGAAGCGAACTAGTTCGCTTACCTGGCACCTCCTTGAAAAGACGCGTTCACTTACCTGGCTTCTTCTTGAAACGACACGTTCACTTTCCAAGCAAATCCTTGAAATGACGCAATCATTTACGTGGCACCTCATTGAAATGACGCTTTCAAATCTGATGGTGAAATTTTTTTTTATATTAAAGGATAACAGAAGACACGCGCCGATGTCAGTTGAAATTTTCCGAGTAGTTTTTTTCTGAAATATTGTTTGAATTCATTTTATAAACCGAAAATTTTTTTCCTTAATTATCCCCCTTCTAAGTTAACTAGCAACAAGAAGCCCCAACCCTCCCACCTCCCCCTGGCTCCACCTATAAAGAACTAACTCAATGGTTCATGATATGTGAATTTGGTACCTAGTAGCTAATACCCCCATTTTTTGCAATAATGAGAGAGTTAAAGAGATCTCTCCTCGCTTTTGACTCGAACTTAGTTTACACTTGTTTCTGCTAAAGATGAAGTGCGCATAGAAACCCAGTTGTTCACTCCGGATCCACCATATTGGGCGCACTACAGGTCGGAGCAGATTTATCACCACTTGCGTTACCCGTAAGTATGTTTTAGTCATTTTGGAAAACTGTTATTCAATAGTTTTTCTATGTATTTGCTAATAAATATTTCCACGTGAAAAAAAAATAAGGCTTACTCTGATCTGAGAGGTGTAATGAAAATTTCAAACGTCTCCTATTTTTTTTCTAAACAAAATCAACTAATTCATAAGGGTTCGAGATGATTTTAAACAATTATATCACACAAAAATCTTTTTTTTTGTCAAAAATATTTGATCGAGTTTCCAAAAGAAAACCTGAAAAAATTTTCGATGTCGACAAAATTCTCATAAAATTGAAAACAATGCGTTATTAAAGCCCTTAATAGAAAATTTTTACAGCTACATTTCAGAGTTCCTTCTCACACTTGAAGAAAAAATAGAATGAAATATCAATTTTATGAAACTTTTTAGTGCGCTAATAATTCTGTAGTTTTATACAGCAACTAGGTATCCGGTTGTTTTTTCAAATTTTTAGTTTTTATTTGTTCCAAAATGTTTCTTGATCGTGTGTCTCTGTTTTTTTTGAATTTTTGCTACACTTATTTTTTAACATTCAGCGTGTTTAACGGTTTTGTTTTGTTGTATCTGAAGAATTTTTGTTTTTTGTTTGCTTCCTTTCTTGACTGCATTAACTGGGTGTTTTTTTATTTATTGTAACTTTTTTTTAAATTCTTTGATTTTGCAATTTTTTTGCAATGTTTAGCATATGTATTTATTTTTTTGCTCCTTATGGTTTCGAATAATCAAAAGAGGAAAAGAAATTTGTATTTGGGTGCTTTTTTCCCCTCGTTTTTTAAACAAGTTCAGGTACCACAAATAATCATTATAATAGCTCGAGTGATATACCATAATAGTGCCCTTTACGTGTGAGTCGAGTGACATTTAAGAAAATCACATTTTTTGCCACAGTGTCAAGATCAAGCAGCTCTAAGGCTAACTTTGAGTGGCTAAACGTTTTATGTATAAAAAATAAATGATCATTTAGTCAAAAATAACTAGAGTTAAATACCGGAAACATTTTTGGAAGCCTCTTTGGGAAAAAAAATTGGATTTATTTTTTTTTCGTTTTTTGACAGCTATGGTCAATTAAGCTCTTGTTTGTTTGTTTGCTTGCTTGCTTGTTTGTTTGTTTGTTTGTGTGTTTGTTTGTTTAATTGCTTCTTTGTTTGTTTGTTTTTTTTGTTTGTTTTTTTGATTGTTTGTTTGTTTGCTTCATTGTTTTTTTTATTGTTTGTCTGTTGTTGTTTTTCTATTAATCAACATAATAAAAAATGCTCTCGGATGTCTTATACTTTTTTCGGTTCTATTTTTTTTCTCTGCTTTTATGATTTTTCTTAGTCTGCTGACAAATCAAATTGTAAGCAATTTTTTCGTTGTCAAGCATTTTTCATGGCGCCACTTCATTTGATTTTTTGTTTCATTTTTTCCAGGGGCCAATCTGTTTGGCGTCAGATTAATGGAGACGAGTTTAAATCGGAACTTGCTCTAATACGATTCCGATATCGCTTTCATGAAAGCAGAGTTCTCCAAATTTGTGATGATTCGAACATTCAATCAAGAAGTGCTGATGGAATTTTGAGTGTTCATGCGAAAGATTGTCCTGGTATAGGAGACCCTTTCATTTTTGCTGACCCTTGGAAAAACCCAGTTTGCGTAAGCAAAAAATAATCCGGTTCATTTCTCTCATTATCAAATAACCCATAAAATGCAGCAGCTTCTATGTTGGTTTAATGCAATCCTGGGATGACTAAAAGTCGCTATTTTAGATTTTTTTAGAAGAATTTTACAACTTCTTACAAAATTAGGCTCAAATAAGATTCGTCGAAATTTAAATTTTTTTTGCCTTCTTTAAATTTTTTAACGTATAATTAGAAAACTTATTGAAAAAAATAATTTTTAGTTGGGGAATTTTGTTATCGAAATGCATATATCATTACCACTATCTAATAAATTGTACATGCATATATTTAAAAATATTTTTTATTTGTTATTACGGTATAGAGTTACATTCTAAGTGTTTATGGAATTTTTTGAGTTTTGGAAAAACCTTGCTATTAAATAATTTTTCTTTTAAAAAAGTTCTAAGATAGTGAAAGTTGCCTACAGATCTTTTAAAAAAAACAAAGATAATGGAAATTCTTTTGTAGGATGGTCAACCCGGATATACTCATGATGAATTTGGATAATTTGTTCAGTAATGTGTGTGAAATAAGATATTCAGATGGGAAGAAAAAGAACTGAAAAAATGTTGACATCCTTCTCTTTAACGATTAGAACAAGGAAAATCATTAGTGGGTCCTTATGTCATTATTCACGTACTATGTTTTCTCACACACCCAAATATTTGTACGACAAGCACTTTAACTGAGACTCAAGGACTTTGTGATATAATGAGAACTAGCATTAATTGTTTTTCTGAGAACAAATTCTTCTCTGAGTGCAAAAAAAGTTTTGTCTTAAAGGCTCTTGGAAAGTAACAATTAGACCTTATGCCAATTAATTTTTGCTGACAAGAAAAACAAAAAAATGTATTTTGGAACACCAACATTGCGTTCATGGTAATTTTGTTTTCAGATCATCGTAGAAATGCTATCAGATTGAGAATCTGCATTTTCTCCCTAGCGTTTTTAGATTATGCAAGTCTTGCATTGTAAGAGGAGTGCAAATGTTGCAAGATTTGCATTCAACATGCAGAATGAAAATTTGGCAAAAACCTTGCAAGAATCTGGCAAGGGTTGCATTTTCGATTTGGAAGGCAAGTCATGTAAGAAAATTGCAAGATTTTTCTTCTGAATTGAAATGGCAATTCTTGCCAGTTGTATTCCATTAACCACGTTGAAATTTGATTGATAATTCATAATTTATGCATTTCAGAAACTTTTGGAAAGTTATACATTTCGGAAAATGTACAGTGGAGTTTGTATGCATTTCGTGTGTTGCAAATTTAGCGCAAATTTTTGCTATTAACCATTATTCTGAGGGCTAGATAGCAGTAAAATACACTTTACTGCTAACTAGCCCTCAGAATAATGGTTAATGGCAAAAAATTAAGCTAAACTTGCAATATCCGAAATGCATACAAAATCCACTGTACATAAATTTCCGAAATGTATAATTTTCCAAAAGTTTCTGAAATGCATAAATTATGCTTTGTCAGTCCAATTTCAACGTGGTTAATGGAATACAACTGAAAAGAATTGCCATCACATCAAAAAAATCTCGCTAAATTCTGCATTAAGAATGCATTACTTTGCCCCTAAGGGAAAGAAACCATCAGAAAATTGCGCAAATTTATGCAATCTAATGTTTTTAAAGGTATATATATATATATATTTTTAAAAAATATTCGAAGTAGTTTTACTGGACTTGTAGTTTGAAAATTAATGTGGTAAGTAATCACATATATGTGATTACTTACCCCATTAACTTTCAAACTACAATTCCAGTAAAATTCTTTCGAATATTTTTTAAAAAAATATATACATACTTTAAAAACATTGGATTGCATAAATTTGTGCAATTTTTTGATGGTTTTTTCCCTTAGGGGCAAAGTAATGCATTCTAAAAGCAGAATTTAGTGAGAATTTGTTGATTATCTGCAAGAGATTAGCAGAAACTCTAGAAAAAGCAGTCAACGTAGCAAAAGCAGCAAGAAAAAATAAACAAAATTTTATAGCAGAATGCGAAATCTTGCTTGTTTCTAGAAAATGGAAATCGAATCTTGCGAAAATCTTACAAATCAAAAGGAAATCCTGCAAAAATTTATGAAAATGTAAGAACAGCTTTTTTGCAAGGTTTCTTTTAATATATTTTGCTAGATGTGTGTTCCTATAACACTGGGGTATGCTTCGATAAGCTGAATAGCGTGTCATAAATCCTCTGAGAACTGCAGTAACCACAATTCTTCCCTTTGACAGAGACCATTGAATAACCTCTGAGATTAAATTTTCCATTTGGAAAGTTGTATGATAGGCGTAGATTTCTGTTTTAAAAAGACTTCAGATATCCTCCGTTTTTAGTAAATCAATTTTATAGTCGTTTTTCAGCTATAGAACAGCTCTTTGACTGTCACAATTTTGATTTCTTTTGCATAGAAAAATACTTATGATAAACTGTCTTTTGTTGAAAACTTCATGAGAAGCATTTCTTCCACAAAACTTTTCATAATTGATTTAAAAATTATTTATTTTGCAAGAAAAAAGTCAAATAACTAATTCAGGCACAGTCTTATTTGAATAAAAATTCACAATTGTAGTTTTTCTGACTCATCAGAATTTGTTTTTTTTGTTGTTTTCAGTTGATGCTTAAATCAGAATCTGCTAAAAAAACGGGTCCTTTTTTCAGGTCCTTGATTTTTTTGAACTAGATGATTTACAGCCATAGTACAAACATTTATCTCGCTTGAAATATCTGAAAGTATATAGTATTCTGCAACGAAATTGCCATTTAGTCTATTTAAATTCTCATTTACATAAACTTTCTTGATTGTTGTGTTCAAAGTGAAACACAAAATCAACAAAACTGCTCGTATCAGGGCGAAGCCTTGAATGTTCCGACTGTCTTTTAAGGTTTTATGGAGCAGTAATAACATTAAGAAAATAAATGAAATAAAATAAAATGAAACTTTTTTTTTCTAAAATCTGAAAAATTTTTTTGAAAATCATCCCCCCACACGCCATATATAGTACAAAAGGATAGATTTCGCTTTTTGTAACAAATCAATTGTGGCAATTAAGCTTCTTTCAACCAATTTGGAACGATTTTAAGACGGATTAACTCTCCGCTTGCGCGTTAATAGCGCGAAATATATCGCGCGTTAATTGTCCCAAATTGGCCAAAATTGCAATCTTTGAACTCCCATAACTTTATGAAAAATAATCACAGGTGAAATATCTTTTCAAATTTGAGCTCAGGACAACAATAACTTTCGAACGATATAAAAAAAATTCCGTCAAAAATGGTTAGTTAAAAAGTCGAAATTTGTCTGAAGAAAAAAAAAACCCACCCCGAGCACAAATATTCCGTTACTTTCGTATCGAAAGTTGGAACAATAACGCGAAATTTACAAAAATTGTCAGTGGAATGGGAATAATACTTAAAATCAGTTACTTAAGAAATCGGTTGTCATACAATTATATTGCAATTGTAGTAAATTCAAGCGATGCTGTATTCATACGATTTCTTTTTACTATAGAGTGGTATTCATGGAATTGCGTGATAAAAACTTTTTCATTAATGAAAACGGTATGACAAACTAATTAAGCCAACCCGGGTCAGAAAAATAATAATAAGGAGATAGCCATATGCATAGTTCAAAAAACTTAATTAGCGGAAACCTCAGGAAAAGTAGTTTTTTGGGTTGGTCCTTTTGAAAAAAAAAACTTGCGAAGATTTGAAAGATTCTAGCAAGATTTGCATTTCCATAACCACATGGAAAATTGGATAATAATTTATGGTTTATGCATTTCGAGTCGGAACTTCTAACACCCATTGCAAGGTATCTGTTGGAAAACAGACCTTTTAAAACACACTGAATCTACTGAAACTAGCAAAAAAATATGCTTAATTCTTGCGAAAAGAATGCAATTTTTGCAACAACCCCAAAAATTTATGCAAATCTTGCAAAATAATTAGCACGTTTTGAAATCCGAGAAAACTGGTTAGCCCACTAATGATTGGTCAGTTTTATTGTGGTATGACATGATTATTCGATTACTGGTTTTCCAAAAAAATAATAATAAAATTGCAAGAACACCGTCTTGCCTTTTTATTAAGAAAATATTTCAAAGTTTTTCGAACTTTGTTACAAGAATTCAATCAATCGAGACTTTTTATATTGGACCCGTTTAAACAAAATCGTTTCCTCAGGAAATAGTTTTTTTAGAGAAATCATTTCGTTTTCATAGTAGACTTTGAAGTCGTTCAATCAGTGACTTCAGTGAAATAGTGAAACAGCAAATTCTAAGTTTTACTGGTTGAGGCTTACTATTGCCGAGCTTCGTTGTTTTTTGTTAACACTAATTTGTCTGTAACACTTAGTACCTGTAGCAATTAGTACTTGATACAATCCAATGTTTTAGAAAGAAGGAATAATTTTAGATGGTTGATTATTTCTATTGTGTTACAACCTGATTATGCCTAACACTGGTTGCCCATATAAAAAACAGTAAAATCCAAATTAACCAACTTGCCTGCCTTTTTATGCAAAAACGTATTTTAAAGTTTCCAAAACTAACTTTACAAGAATTCCACCGATTGAGATTATTAAAATTTATTCCTGAGATTTGATCAGACAAAACAGTGAAACGAACTTATTCGAACAGACAAGAACGGATTGGATTGTAGTCAGTTTTAGTATAAAAAAAACTCACATATCAAAACGTGAATGAACGTTTGTGTTTAAGAAAATGCATCTAATGAACTCAAAATTGATACGTTATGTTCAAAATTGATCAAATTTAATCGATTTAAATTAAGTTCGGTTCCTAATTTACACAAGGTTAAATTAATTGGATTAGTTAAAATTGATTGACTAACATTTAAATCGAGCTGACACCAAATTATCAGAATTAGTATCCAGGTGAAAGTATTATAATATGACGTTAAGGCTAACTTTTGCATCAGAAACAGTTCTTAACAAACATGAAGACCGCTGCAAAAGAAACGACTCAAAATCACACTGAAAAATGAGAAAGAGACAAAAAAAGACTCGAAATTCAGAAATCCATATCTCAATTACTCTTAAGAAATATTTAATCATGAATTGAATTCACTTCAAAATTTGAAAAATCAATGAACTGTAGACTTACAAATGTTGAAGCAATGACTTCAGCCAGACTGTGAACCAACCAGTCTTAACTTTTACTGATTGAGTTATACTGCTGCCGACCTTAAATGTTTCTCTTGCCAACACTAAATTGTCTTTTTTCTCTGGTACTTATTATTTGATAGAATCGACTTTTGTAGAAAAAAAAGAAGCAACAAAAACTTTACTTCCATTTCCGAACTTTTGAATTTTGAACTTAAAAAAAAAACAAATTTTAGTTAAAATTGATTCCCGAAAAGCAAAACAATTTTCACTTATAAGATCAAATTTCTCGGAGATGTGCTTGTTTGCTTGCGTGAAAAGTTTCGAAGGTTTTTAATATTGCTTCAGTAATTAGTTTTTTGGTTCTTTTAGATCTTAATTTAATTTTTAAGGTAAAAGGAGTTTTTTTGTGGTTGAGTCGACAATTTATAGTTTTATACACTGGTTCAAGAAAAATAAGTAATGCATATGTGTTTTCTACTCCATCATGTAGTGCCCAGGCCCTTTTCTCATACGAGCGTACCAGTTTTTTTTTTTAATTCAGACTCCTTCGCTTTGTTGGCATTCTAGTAATCTAACCAATCTGCGGTGTTTTTTTTAAACCGTGATTTGAAGACCAACAGTCTTGCTTGGATCGTCGATCCCGCCAATTCCAGAGGATACTATCCTTTAGATCAAGTAATTTCCTTGCAATACGGCAGTTATATCGTCACTCGCTCTGCAACACTCAAGGCTTTAATGAGCCGATTAATTAGCTCCTTCGTTACACTTGTTATGATTCTTGCTTCTTCTGAGTAGTTAAATGACTGAATCTTGAAATTGAACTAAATTGTAGAAAGCAAGGCCTCGTAGTTCATTCGATTAGAGCTTCCGGCTAATCGACTTAATATCTACGGTTTCAAATATCTCCCGCGTATCCTTTAAAACGTAATTTAAATTATTTACGTAAATCTATTTTTTACCTAAATCTAATTAAGAAGCAAAAATGAACCATTCTTTGAATGATATTTTTTTATTCTGTACGGAAAACGTCATGCCCGATTTTGATTGACAGATTTTTGTCTGTCAAAAATTTTCCGGTGAAATTGTTAGCTTTACAACTAGCTCGAAAACTGATACTGAATTACTTCAAGTTGTCGATTGCAAAAGTACTTGAAGTAAAAAAAATAAGATTATTCTGGCACTTTTTTGGGCAAATTCAACGTTTTTGACAGCACAAACTTGTTGTTTTTTCTTTTTCTCATTTTGATTTTTCCAAAAATTTTTTATGGCTTTGTTTGAAACTTCTGTAAGATTTTTTCAACCTGTGTACACGTTCGAATCCAACATTTTATTTATGTTTTTTTGCCTTGTGTATCCATTCCAACTTAACAGGTTGAATTGCTACTTCCATTCACCCGGGTTGACCTCCATACACCGAAAATGTTAGTCATACAACTCGATACATCAAGTATGTGGAAAAAAATGACTGTCTTAAAAATTTCATATAAATTCGAAAAATGGTTGAAAGAGATTTAACTATTTTCTGCGGCTGTTTGATTTTTATTAAAAAATCTGGTGATAAAAAAAACGGCGTTTTTGTTATTAAAAAAAATGCTTATCATACAATTCCCATATATGGAATTTGTATGACTAGAATTTTTTTGATGACGAAACCAAATTTTTTCATAAGTAAGTATGAAATTGTGCGAAAAAATTTTTTGTAATATTTTCCACGCAGAATCTTTTTGTGTGCATGACGTAGTACTGCTAGCATACTTTTACTGTTAGATATTTTTTCCTTCTCGCTTATTAATTTTTTTTTCAAAAACGCTGAAAACTCTTATTTCTTTTGTATGGCGTGTTAATGAATGCCTTGATCAATGTCTGATAATTTAAAAGGTTCAAATTTTTGAAATGATCATCATTGAAACGTTTTGACACAATTCAAAAGTTTGTTACTTTCGTTATGTCAATTGTGAAAGACAGCGGTAAGATAATACAGATCGTTTTCTATGCATTAAAAATGCAAGACCGTCCAACCTTTGGTATTTTGAGTAAACCAAGGTCTTTGTCACTTGTGTTCGCTTACAAAAACAACCCAATTTTTTTCAGAAATTGAATTTAGACACAAAAAAATCAACTTTTTTCTATGGAAAAACACCTATCATACGCTTTTCATATATAGAGAAGTCGTTCAACTTATCTATAGAAATATTATAGAGATAGAGTATAGAGTACGTATAGAGATTTCGTACAACTTTATGTACGTATGGATTTGAAGGAAATTGTATGACACAAAGTTTTGGTCAACCCGGGCACCCAACTTTTTAATCGCTCTCTAGAATTATGCAATTAGTTTTCTGCCTCCCTACTTTTTGTGCAGTCTACCTTTGTTTTAACAGGTTTGCGTTTTACCCTAAAAACTAGCTGTTTAGTCTATAGGGTACAAGAGATCCCGCTTCGTTTTCAAGAGAATAGATACTTCAAGTCTTTTTTTTTTCAATCCATCTACTCACAAGGATTTTAAATTATTTTTGCGAGCACGACTTTAGAGATCTTCTTTATAATCTACTTTACAATTCCAAGTTTGTGAAGTTTTTTCTAATTATAATTAATTTCAGGTAAGCGGCATGCTGGGAAAGCCTATGATATGTATCTCTAATATGACGTGCGTGGCGGGGCTCTACAATGTAAGTCAGCGATCCGTTTTTATTACTGGATAAAAAAACCAAAGGATTCAACGAAAATCGTGAAAAAATTCATTGACAAAAGCATAAATTAAAGTGTACCTGGTGTTCTCAGATAAAATTCGATAAAACAACTTCCATTTTGTCTTTGGAAAACGCTCTCCTTAAACTTTTACGGTGAGTTTTTTAGAAGACTCAGTGCTTTTAAAAGTTTGTCATGTTAAAAAAATATATATTTCTTCTTTCCTGTTAATTCCAGTTCCTTCCCGTATTTTTTTCCAAAATTCGAAATTCAAATTTTAAAGTAAGTGTTTATACGTTCTCAATTGCAATGGATATATCACTGTAAAAATAACAAAACCGTGCATCATTTAATTCCTGTAAACTACTAAACTACCTTATAAAAATTTTTTTTTAAACTGCAAAACACAACTTGGCTTTTTTGATTTCCCAATTCTGAACCCTTACAACTAAAAACTTACAAAGTGAGCAAACTGACTACTATTTGCTTTCCTAACTCCGTATAACTAAATCAAGCACTTTATGTAACAAAATAAGATTACAATTTGGAGAAAAAGTAAAAAGCATTTGTTTCATTAAAAAAAAATTTTGAACCAATTGTTTTACAAAAAAGTTGTGTTACAAAAAAGTTGTTGTCCGCAATTGTTTACAAAAAAACTATTGAACCTAGAAGAAAAGACAATTGTTATGAGTTCAAAGTTTGTCATAATTTAACTGTTTTTTAATGTTCAGTTAAATAGATCATTCTTTGTTTTACTTGAAAGAGTTATGAATTACTTTCCATTAAAGCTGCCCTCAAATGCTTCAAACCATTCGATTGAAATTGACGCATCAAAATGTTGAAGCGGTAATCAAAAGATGATCTTTAGAAGACGACCTTGAGTCAACCTAACTTCATTAGATTAGTTATAACTAAACCATCTTTCGGGAAATCTGAAGATGATTCAATAAAAAACGAACCTGAGTCACTCTAACTCGCGTTAGATCGACTCTTGGGGGTTTGCCAAGCCTCTGTGGGATAAAAAAAACATCACTGCCTGAAGCCGCACAATGTCGATTTCCATTTTCAGTTCTTATCACAATTCTTTCACCACCATTCAAAAAATTTAGCCAACGACGATCCGCATATTCATAGAAACATACATATAAGTGTTACAATTATGATACAAAAATGAGAAAACTTTTGCTCGGGTGGTTTTCCTAATTCTTAGATCAATTTCGGCTTTTTTTAGAAACTAATTTTGCTAGAATTTTTTTATCATCCCTGAGCAATTAAGCTCAAACTTATAAAACTTCTCACCTGCTACCCGTTTGCAAAGTTATGGGGGATCAAAAAATGCCAATTCGAAAATATGATATATTTTAAATTGAAATAAATAATCGTTTTAAATTGAAATTATCATGAGGTTTTGTAGCAAAATTCTAGAAATTTTGTTGTTTTTGTTTTTTCTTTTTTATAGTGTTTTGATCTTTATTGAAACCAGCATAAAAAGTTTTTGCAGAAATTTTTCAGTTCCACACGAGACAATCTGACTAAAATATATTATTTTCTCGCCAGTGATTCGAATCAAACATCTTATTGGAAAACTCAGTCAGATCCAAAAAAATTGCACAAAAACCATCAGAAAATGGTTCCAATAATTAGGATTTTTTTCGGTATTTTGTTCTTTTATTAAAGTTATTGCTAATTAAGGTTCAAATATGTACAGGCAACTCTAAAACACTGCAACATTGAGCAAATACATCGAAAAAATGCATCGAAAAAATAAATAATTAAATTCGCGGGTTAAAGAATGTTTTAAAAATGTAATTTGAAAAAAAAACAGGAATGGATTTCGACCAAATGACGGTAATTTTTTTGAAGATGCTTTTGTCCCCAAAATAAACAAAATTTAAGGGGACATCATGGGCCCTAAAAACCTAAATTTCTACTAATATAGGGACCAGTTTTGAGTTTATGTAAAGTTTAGATAAGTTTTAATCTTCTGTCTGGGGACCTACTGCTGTGACCTGACCTTGCGATCGCTATCGTCCGGCATAAGCTAAAACAGTCAAGTGCAGTAAGATTAGATTTTCATACCATTCAGTTGCCTTATCAATTTAAACTTTCATATCATACGTTTTGGATCTTCAACATGGCGCAGCCAGCTGAAAGAAAAGGAGGAGGCAAAAATCTGCTGAATATACTATCGTTCTGGGAAGCACGCACGCCGGAGCCGTTAACCTTTTGGGGGGAGTGGATCATAAAAATCCACTGGGGAATGATAGCAAAATATGATATCGATCCTGATGATTTTTACTTTGCTGACACTCTAGATGAGACGGCGATAGCAGCGTTACCGGGGGAATTCAATGGAAAAAATCGAAGCGATGCGGAAAAAAGGCTAAAATTCAATCTGTATCTCTGCATTGGGGATGAAGCATAAAGGATATTTAGAGCCCGAAACCTGCGGTTAGTATCAAAACGGAGAGGTACCCACGAGTGCTAGGCGAGATGCAAAACGTATCCAAAAGAGAGCGAAACGGAACACATGAGCGAGGACTATTTTACGGGCCAAAGCAAAGGGAGAACGAAATTTTTAGAGTTTTATTCGAAGTTAAGCGCTCTAGCCGAAAGGTGTGATTTTGCCAAAGCGGCCGACAATATTCGTGATATATTTTTTTGAATATGCGCGAATCTGACTGTCAAAGAGAAGTGTCCCGGTCTACCAAATTACCGGAGGAGGTATATAGGATGGCATTTTCCTATGAGAGAGTTGAACGCGCATATAAATCTTATACGGGAAAACCGGCCTCGTCCGCTCCGCAGATAACCATAAAACAGGAATCAGTCAGTAATATCAGAAGAAGACAAGGGTATTTCAGAGGTCGAGCACGCGGGGACACGGAGGATAAAACCCAGGCCCAAGCAGTGAGGGATTTATTAACCGTAGGTGTTACAATTGTGAGGCATCGACTTTTACATATCGCAAGTTGTCCTGCGAAAGGAGTAACGTATAATGCGTGTCGAAAACTAGTGCTCTTTGAACGCACATTTAGGGGCCTTAGACGAGGAACTAACCAGTGGAGAGGACGAGGACAAGTAGGAATGGTGAGGGACGAAAACGAGCACCACCAAAGCACACATAGTGTAGAAAAAGCATCGGAAGATCAAGTGGCCTAGGTGAGTCAGCAAGGATGCGGGGAGAATGAATCAATGTCATCGGGATCCGATTATTATATGGTGATGTCAATCAAGAAAAAGAACGTGATGGAGTTGACGACTCCAAGGGGCCAGAGTCCAAGTTGAGGTGTCAGAAAAGAAAATGTGGCTTTGGTTGGATAGCGGATCTCCTGTGACAATTTTAAGCATAACTGACCTGAAAACAACATCGGGAAAAATAATTTTCACTTACAGCCATCTCAAGAAGAATTTTTGGACTACTATAACAACAAAGAATACACATACTGGGGCAGGTAGCAGTGACGATGGTGTTAAATGGCTAGGCTGCTCCAGCGCAAGTGTCAGTAATAGCAGGAAACCATCAGTCAATCCTTCGGCGCGACCTGATGGGTACCCTAGGTTTGGAACTGGTGCAACGAGGGAAAGTTATGGGAATCACGGGGGAAGGGAGCAGCCAGGAATCAGAGGGATACGATGAATTACAAACGTACTTCTGTAAGTTGAATCCAAACTTATTTACCAGAATAGGAAAAATCCGAAACGCTAAAGTAAGAGCCGAATTCTTTGAAAAACTGAAACCGGTACAGCAAAAAGGATGTCGGGTGCCAATCAGTCTGCAGGATAAAGTAGACAAGTAAATAGATCGGTTGATAAAAGAAGGACGCATTATAAAATTACAAGAAAGTTCGAATAAGCATTTTGTCTCCCCTAGAGTAATCACAGTAAAAAAGATGGAAGCATAAAATTAGCATTGGAATCAAGAGAACTTAACAAGCAAGTACACAAAAATAAGGACCAAATGCCAAATATTGACGAATTAGTTGATGGGATAAGTCAAATAATTGTAGAACGAAAAGCGGGGGATGTATATTCTACAACATTGATTTTCACGTATGCGTACGACCAAGTTTCGTTTGATCAAAATTTTAGCAAACAGTGCAGTCGGTGGATAATCGACGGGAACATATCGTTTTAAAACAGATTTTGCGGGCTCATATCAATGCCGGCGGACTTTCAAAAAGTCATCGATAATTTACTTAATGATTTTCCCCAGGCAAATGCTTTCATAGATGAAATCCTAATTGCGTCAAAAGGAACTAGAATAGAACGCATTGCATGAGTGGAGTAACTTTTGAAGAAGTGAGACGTATCAAACACTTCCCTAAAACTACGAAAATGCGAGTTTGCAAAAATAGAATGTGAATGGTTAGGTTTCCGAATCGGAAAAAACGGCATTGCATCGTTTGTTCGAAAAACTCAAGCAGTAGAGGATTTAAAAACTCCAAAGTCCAGGAAACAACTAAAATCATTAATGGGTTCTATGCACAGCTTGCATAAATTTTTACTAAAACTGGCCGAAGTCAGTGCACCGTTACGACCGTTACTTAGTCAAACCAACGAATTTGCTTGGACGCCGGATTGCGAGAACGATTTTCAACAACTGAAAACGCTAGTCAAAAACATAGTAGAACTTAAACACTTTGCTATTCACCGGGAGAATAGAATAGTATGTTATGCTAGCAACGACGGCCTAGGGGCCATATTAGAACAGTACGGTGTCAGAGGTTGGCACCCATTTCATTTGCGTCACGCTATCTTGATCCGGCCGAAAAAAATATTCGACAAATGAATTGGAATTACTAGCGCTAGTGCGGGCGATGGAACATTTCTGAAAATATATATACGGACGTTATTTCACAAAAATATTGGATCACAAGGCGTGACTTACACTACTAAATTCATCACCAAAAGCAAGTAAAACCTTTTTTAGTAGGCTAACTCTATGGCGCAATCGTTTACTACAGTAAGGTTTAAAATTGAACATAGGCAAGGGTCAAAAATGGGGATGGCAGACATCTTGTCTCGTTTTCCATCTGCAGCAGCACCCGAAACAAGTTATTACGATGAAAAATTTACAGTAATGAAAATACAAATGATAAATGATGCATTAAAACCTAGGGACCACTTAAATCCTAGGGGTCAAAAAGTGAATTAATTTCAAAAAATACGTTAGTAGAAGGCGAACGATCATGCTTGTACTCAAAGAAGAGTGTCGTATCCAAGGAAAATCAAGGGAAACTAAAATATGCAAACAAAAACCGTGAGCGCAAGCGCTCACTAGAGGCGTGGTTACATGCATGCAACGGTTAGCCAAACAGAAACTAGATATTTGCATACCGAAGAATATATGCAAATTAAGAAGCAAAAAAAAACAGACATTGTTCTCAGTTCGCTAAATCAGGTCTTACATTGAAAGAAAATTTTAAAATAAACAAAATTATGTCATCTACTAATTCTCCAGAGAAAATCGACCCGAAACCACCTTCTGCAATTGTAAATACTTCATCCCAAGCCGGAAATGTTAATCTAAATGCAGTTTTAAATAGAGTTTAAAACCAACCGCCGAATTTGAGTTCAGATTCCGATACAGAAATTATACCACCAGAGATAATTATTCCGAAAAGAAATTCTTCGAAAAAATATAATACCGTTAGTTCATTCCCGCATCAATTCCCCGGTTTGTCTTATCCCTTGTAAATAGTGATTAAATGGATATACTCAATTGTACCTAATGATAGTAAAACAGTTAGAAAGGTTGATTACCCCGAAATTCTCAGGTTAGAACTCGTGGAGGCCACAAGAACAAGAACCTAACATGCCAAAGACACTATCGCCAAACTGGGGCAATACTATGCCCAACACTACAACGATTGCGCTGTACGCGAAAATTGTTTGTGGGTGGATGGCCGCCTGGCCATACCAAAGGACATGTCATCAGCAGTATTGAACTGACTACACCACAACCATCACGGGCGGGACATTCTTAAAAAGGATGTGGGGGACACATATGTACCTAGGGAACGAAATGATCTTGTTCAACTGGATTTCTGGGGTCCTTTAACTTATGTACACGGTCGAAAGAATTATTTGCTAGTGGCGGCAGACAAATTTTCACATTGGCCGTCGGCGTAAGCCTGCTCAAGTAACAAATCTAAAAAAGTGTTAAGATTCCTAAGGAAATATATAAATACACACGGTCACCTAAGGAAATTACCTATGGATCAAGCAGCCGGATTATTATCGAAAGATATCCCAAATTTCTGTAATTACGAGGGCATTGAACTTATAAATTATCCAGTTAAGGACCACCGCGCAACGGGGATGGTCGAAAGAACCATCGGCTCGATAAAAAACTAACTACATGCTAACATACCTATGGAAAAATAAGAGCTATAAATTTGGATTGATGATATCACGAGCGTTAAGCGCTTTACGATTTGTGCCGCATTCTAAAATTAAACTGATGCCTTTTCAGGCTTATCACCGAAGAGAGGTTAATACCGCCCTTCGAAATCTGACGAAAAAACCATCGCTTAAAAATCTAGCTTGGAAGGATGTAATTAACCAAAAATTACATTGTTTAGATGAAGCAAGTGGTCTCCCCGAATTGGAACTAAATCGCGACTGGGAGAAACGCAGCGACATGGTGTATGCTCCAGAAAATTGCAAAAAACGCTTAGGGTCTTGGAAGAGTCCGAGTTAGCTGAAGCCGAGGTGGAACTCACTCATCCTAAGGCACCAGGGTGGCTGAAGCACCACAAAACAAGCACTACTATTGTCTACTAATGCACCGGATAAAGGGACCCGAAGGACACAAGGAGGTATAAACGTTCACCATCGAAAATAGAAAAATTATCGCCACATACAGTGCAAATAAATAAAGGATCATTTCTTAGGAGAAGTTTACTTTTTTCAGCCGCTGATCTAAACGAAACTCGAGTAGAAAATGGGAACGACGCGAATACCCGGGGGCCTAGTAAACCGAGGGAATCAAAAATTAACGCGGGGAACACTGAAAAAGGGAACTCATCAATGAAACGGGCGCAGACTAATAGTGAGGAAAATAAAAAATTAAAGGCGGGTTTTGAAAAACAGCGACGAAGAGAGCGACGAGGAGGATGAGAACAAATGGACGAACGTGAGACAAAGGCGAACGAACGACAACTACGGCGACGGAAAATCAAGCTAGTGGAGTGAACGAACCATCAAGAACGTAAGAAGCGATATTACCGAAAACCGTCGGTCAAAAGAGAAAAATCAAGGAAGAAGCAACCGGCCGATCGACGAGACAACGAAAAAGAGTGGACAAGATGGGCGGAGTGATGATCCATCGTATCGAGTATAAATGAGTGAAAGAAGAAAAGGACCCAGGGAGAGGGTTGGCAAGCGTGCCGAAAAACTCAATTAACCTAGATTTTAAAACTTTGTCATTAAAAACTAAAACTGTTGGTTAGAACTACGGAGTGAATTATGAGTACGATAAATTTTCAATCTGAGAATTAAAAATTAATTTTGGTTGCCCAATAGATATAGGGACCAGTTTTGAGTTTATGTAAAGTTTATATAAGTTTTGATTTTCTGTCTGGAGACCTGCAGCTGTGACCTTGCGATCGCTATCGTCCGGCATAAGCTAAAACAACCAAGTGCAGGAAGATTAGGTTTTCATACCATTCAGTTGCCTTATCAAATTAAACTTTCATTATCATACGTTTTGTATCTTCAAAACTACACAAATTTTCCACAAAGTGCTCAAAAACGGCAACTTCACGTATTGTTTGAAAAAGCCAAAATAGGAGGGAAACCAAATTATAGAAATTTAAAGCTTTAGTTAAACAAAACTGGATGCAGTTAACAGATGGTTCACTTCCGGTTAATAACAGCGCAATGAACAAAATAGCTAATAAGCTTGCACAAGACTACTCGTAACAGGACGAAACCCCGAATGTTCGACTGTCTTTTAGGGTCTAAGGATCAGTAATTACATGCAAAAATCAAATATAATAAATTACAATTAATTTTGTTCTACTTTGAGATTTTTTACGCCATATTAGGTACAAAGAAATAGATTTTGCTCCTAATAACTGTTCAATTAAGGTATATAAACTTCCTTGAACAATTTCGGAACGATTTCTAAGACGAAATAAATCTTTGAACTGGCAATCTTTTAACCCCATAACTTTACGAAAACTGATCCAAATGATCAGTTTTTTAAATTTAAGCTCAAGAAAACAATAAAATTTGAACGATTTTTACAAATTCCGTCAAAATAGGCTAGTTGAAAAGACGAAATTTGTCTGAAGAAAAAAACACACCCCGAGCACAAATTTTCCGTTGCTTTTGATACGAAATAAGGGAACAGAAATTGCTGCTAGATTGCTGGATAAGGGAACAAAAATTGCCGCTAAAATTGCTGCTGGAGCTTCCGAAAAAAAATAACTCAAACTAAGATTGCTCGTATCAGTACCAGGCTTTGTCCGAAAGCCTTGTAAGGTCTATGGAGCAGTGCTTGCTTTATAAAAATTGATCAAAATTTTACTTTTATTTCAAGACCTCTGTTGGTTGTCTAATAACTCAAAAAAATGTATTTTTCGATCAATTAAAACGCAAATTTCATCAAAAAATTATTTTAAAATGGTACCATAATAATGTTCAAATAATTATATTTGAAAATAGTTCAAATTCTATAGTTCAAAACGAACAATTTTCTGCTCATAACAAAAGAAAAACTAGAAAAAACTTGAAATATACCAATTTTGTCAGAAACTTTGTGCATCATTTTTAGTATGAGACAAAAAAAATGAACTGCATGGGTTTCAGGGTGAACACCATGGCTGTCAGAATTACGATATTGGTTACTTGATTGGCTATCAGAGAGTTATCAAAATTGTCTCAAGTAAGTGTAACATACTTCTGGAAGATACTATCATGTTTTATTGACGCCTGAGCTAAAACCATGGCGAGCAGGGGCGGATCTAGGATTTTCTCGAGGGGGGGGGGGGGGATTCTCAAAAAAATTTCAAAATTTTTGACGACTTTTTTTTAGGTCGACCAAATTGATTTTTCGAGCTCTCCCAAAGCACGGTTTTGTACCAATTTTGGCCAATTTTTTTGCGCCGCAGGCAAAATTGTGAAAAAGCAGGCCAAAAAAGGCGTTTTTAGGCACTTTTTGGAAAATTTTGACCGAAAAATTGCGTTTTTTCGGCTTGCGGTCCCCCCTCAAAATTAGTATATATTGTCGCCGAAAGCGCCTTTAGAAAAATTTTAGGGTCGGTCGGCCAAAAATGGATTTCTTAAAAAGTATCAAAGGGGGAACCCTTTGGGTCGGCAGGGGGTCGAATCCCTGAGGGGGGGGGGCGTCCGCCCCCCCCCTAAATCCGCCCCTGATGGCGAGCATAGGAAAGGCGCTCCTTCTTCCCTATTGTCTGAACCCCCTCGCCACCCAAGGTTCTCAATTTGGTACTATTTCGCGGCATCCATTTTCGCCCGATCCTCCCCATTTTTTCCGAGACGACTCTGTTACATACCAAAGACGACAGTTTTTCCTTGCTCTGAAGACAATGCAAATTAAATTGAAGACTGGGCAATTGATCCAACTACTGTTTTACTTATTAAAATTGCACAATAAGGTATGGTTTTAAAAATTGAAGTATAAAATTGAAGTTAAAAATTTATATTCAAAAAGGTTATCGGATGCACCCAACTAGAATTTTTTTAAAAATAACTCGATATCCAAAGTTTTGCTAACTACATTTGTACAATAAGGTAAAGTTTGCAAAATTGAAGTAAAAAATTACTTTATGTTTAAGAAATAAAAAGTTTACTAAACTATGAAACTTAGAACAATAATGAAGCAATGTTTTCAAAAGTATTTTTAAAGATAAAGAAATTTAAGAAAAAACACAAAAAAATGTTTCCAATTTTGAAATCGATAAACTACTTCATTGAAGTTGTATTGCGATACCTCTCTCATTAAAAGCGCAGTGTTATTTAAAATCAATAAGTTTTTTCTATCTCAAAATACTGTTTTTTTTCCTAATAAGAACGAAAGATTTTTGGGAATGTTAGCAAAAAATGAATAACGTAAAACCTGCTTGCAGCTAGTTTGTGCGGCTGATGAAGAAACTACGTGATTTTTTACTAATTTTTCCCCGACCAACCATTACAGCTATCTTGACTTTTTTTAGTTGAAGATGAGCTAAAACTTGAAAGCGCATGTAGCAGGAACTTCAAATCAGTACCTGGTATAGGCGATGAAAAGTGCTTCAAAATCATTCCAAAACCTCAGGAGGGCTCTTACACGTCTAGTCATCGAGAAGCTTGGGATTATTGCAAGTTGGTAGCTTAACTTTGAACTATTTATATCAGGTTTTTAAGATAAAATTTATGCAAAATTTATAAATCAGGTATTCAAGATTAAGTTTATGCAAAAATGTTAACGATACTTTAAAGATGATACTTGATATGTTATACAAGGTTCTGTTTTTATTCATAGTGTCCTTTTTTACAGATATAACTATTAATCAAGTGGTTGTCTGCTTTCCGCGTTAATTCCATTTATTTTTGATATCAAAAGTTTTAACAAAGTCAAAAAAATTTCCATCAGTTCTTGCGGCTTTCCAATTTGATTAGCAGACTAGCGTATGGTGCAATCAAATTTCTTTGACTCGAAATACATCGAAGAGAACTTCATCGGTACGCTATATCATTGTCTTATATTTACTCCTGATATAATAAATCTTAACAATAATGTCTCTCTCTCCCATTCTCGTTTCCATATATCACGTTTCTCCTGTCTATCACCACAACATTCCTTCCTCTCTACCGTCTTTCTCCTGTCTCATTGCTTTTCTCTCCCTCCTCTCTCACACTCCCTCTCTCTCTCTCTCTCTCTCTCTATCTATCTCACTCTCTCTCTCTCGCTCTCTCTCTCTCTCTCTCTCTCTCTCTCTCTATTTCTCCTCTCTCTCTCTCTCTCTCTCTATCTTCTCTCCTTTTTTCTATCCTCATCACTCTCTCTCTCTCCTTTATTTTTTCTAATATCCCCACAAAAATACAAAGCCACTTACGATATAATTATATATGCGTCTATGTGCGAAATTGTGCATGTGTGTATGTGTGTATATGTGTGTTGGGAGTATGAAGGGGGAGGAGAAAGTTAAGATAGACTTAGCTAACTAAGCTGTTATAACTGGTCTTGAAACATACTTTGAAACATAGGGAACATGAAGCATTATTGTGGCACCCTCGGAACAGAACGGAAATGACTCTTATGTACGACTATCTTGTCAACAAACTCGGCTATGACTCTGATGTGAAAATCTGGCTAGGATATATGCAGATTCTCTCTAACGATGCTCTTGCCGAGTCTGTGACTTGTATTCCTGGAAGTTGGGAAAATGGCAGTGAAAAACAATGTTCTGATAAGAATGGTAGAAAAAGTGACAAGTTGGTTTCTGTAAATTACACAACCAGTGACGTGAGACTTGGTTTCAGGAAACACAGGAACAAATTACTTCTTTTCTTTTCACCATATCTGAAGATTAAGATCGTAAAATGAAACACACCCACCTACTTCTAACTGAGATTTTATAAAATATTTATCGAGAAACGCTGCATAACAATTATTAAGCATTTTTTTTGTTAAGCTAGCTGCCTGGCTGATAACTGCTACTTCAACCGGATTTTTTTCGTTCCGGTTTTCGCAGAAAGTTCGGAACCATTTTGCTGACGTGGTTTTTTTTATTCACGTGGATCAAAATAATTGGCGTAGATCAAATTTCTATTTGTTAACTGTTCGTTTTTGACTAACATTTTTTACACGAAAAGAAAGATATAATGTTCTTGAGCTCAAATATAGACAGATATAGATAATTTCTCGCCCAATTCTGACGGTTTGATTTGAGATGACTCTTCAGATTGGGTGAATAACTCGTGTTTCCACTGAAAAAGAAGGCGTGAAAAACAAGTTTATTATCAAAGCTTGAATTTTTAAGGCAGTAGGCTAAAAACAGACAAGCCGCGACGTATAAAGTTAACTTCGGTGCGGGTTCGAGGCCCTCTCGGGAAATTTTTTTTTTGCTATTTCTAAAAAAGAATTATTTAACAATAAATTGATAATACGTAACACCAATCGAATTCGACCTTTTCTGACCTCGAAAAGTTTGCGCTCAATCATAGCTGCTAAAATTACGTAAGATTAGTGTAAATTACAGTGTTTATGTTGAGAATCTCACTTCATTAAGTTGTTTGCCTATATCTTTTCGCATATAAAATCCAAATTTTTTGACTATCGAATTGATAACTGTTATTTGTTCAAAAGTTCAGGCTTTTTTCCAGTTCCTTCAAGTTTTCTGTGTTCTCAATTGTTTCTCAAGTTATCATGGCTTAACGCCTGATGTTATGATATGAGGTATTGAAAAAAAATTGGTTCACAATAGTTAGTTTGTACACCACGCAAAGTTTCTCCTCATTATGTTAACGTAAAATTGTTTTTTTTTGAAAATGAAACTCAAATGGGTGGGGAAAGTGGAAAAGAGCCAAGCTAAACAATGAATTGAAACAATTCAAATTATTTTTTCTGGCAACCACGAGCAACCCTACAGAACCGGACCCGAGTGGTAGAAATATGGTCCGAAGACGAAAATTATGACAAAAACCAGTCAACCCAAATGACCGAAACAAACGAACGCAAACTAACCCAATTCAAGCTTGAGAGAGGGGACCAGAATAAGTCTCTGAAACCCAGACCAAGTCATCCGAGGATCACTTTCCTGACTAGATAAATCAAAGGGAGAATCAAAACCTAAGAAAAAACGGCGGCCAAAACCGGTGCATCCTAGAACAAAACGGCGTCATGGGTTGTCAAGTCTCCTAGATACAAGGCTAAAACCCATTATCCGATAAGAAGCCGCCACCTTTTTAGGAATGGCGAAGAGTTTTAAGGCCTATTCAGGTGTCGTGTTTTGAGACAGAAAAGTGACCCGCGTCACAGGTGCCGTTTGTAGTTCAAGACGTGACTCTCATGAACTTGATTGGCATATTTGAAGCTTTTTAGTTGCCAGCAGCTACCTGAAAGTGAGGTCAAAAATATGGCGCAGAATTTTGCCGCGCCGAAGTGATACAAAGCTCTACAGTTTGTAGAACATAAACTTTAGAAAACACATTAGGGCTTTATTTCACGTTTTTCGGGGCTTAATTAGGGCTTTTCATGCTTCATGATACTTCATATCTGCTAATAGTTATTGTTTGATGTGTTTGACAGCACCCAAAAAAAGCGACTGATTGAGCGCAAAATCACAAAAAAAAACGTTATTTCATGAAAAACGAAAAAAATATTTATTCAAAAATTTTGAATCGAAGTTGAAATTTTGGTTCCAATTAGTTCTATATAGTTTGTAATCAACAAAACGGAACCCGAACCGACCACTCCGACCCGATAAGAAAACTATTGAAAGCTCCTGCAAATTGAATTTCTGAAAAAAAAAAGAATTTTTCCCCAATTCGATTAGTTTTGATGCCGTGATAAAAATCATGATCACAAAAAACATTCGAAAAAGTATTTCGATAATAACTTTTAAAAGTTTTTGGAAAAAAACCGCCAGGAGAGCGTGAGTGTTAAACTATCGAATAAACCCGTAGCCGCAGATCAAGTCGATCCCTTTGAGTTTCTTTCAAATCCGGTTTCTGCAGCGCAGGTGTTGGATTCTCACAATCTGCTAGACTTGGTTTCCATCCTTTCTATTTTTTCCCGCCAGCGGAGTCATTGAGTTCAGAAAACTACATCCTAGCCATTACTTCGTTGAGTCATCCACTCAAAACACTAATTGTACCATCGTAAAAATATATTTCTGGTATTTGCCTTGCTATTCCTGGCTTAAGTATTAATTATAACGCAGTACACCAACGCAAATCTGTTCAATATTACCTGCTTAACTATCTATCTAAAAAAAACTGATATGAAATCCTGGCGCATTCTTAATAATATTTCTACCAAAAAACAACATGATCGCTTCTATTAAACATAACAGAACCGCTACTATATACTGTCAGCGCTCTGGAATGCCAGAATGAAATAAGTTCCTAGGTTTCCCTGGCTCATTAATGTGAAGTAAAACGACCGATCTAATAACAAAAAGAAAAAGAAAGGATGAGCGTTTATTCAGGCAAAATCTTGAAATTCATCAAAAAGGTCGACTTGGATTGAACTCGTTAACAATAGTGAGGAGGTATTATAAAAATTTGCACCTTCGCAAACTTAGAATAACCTTAATTTTGTGACTCTATCTGTTCTAATTCCTCCGATCGCCGTGAAACATAAGTTGGATTACCCCTCCTCCTATCGTAAGAAAATTGTGACAATCAACTTGCAACTCGGCACTTGAGTAGAACGCCCTTTTTTCGTAAAGTTCGCATTCGCCCAGTTTCTAGCTGAAAATATTTTGTGTTCATGGCAGATGAGCACACTCAAACAATCGTTTAACTTTTCTACAGACGTAGGCGGTAAAAACAGGAATTTCATCAAGGCCATTCTAATCTCAGTTATTCTATGCATTCAAACCTAAGGGCAGTTAAAGATTAAAAGCTCATCAAACATTCTATTGTAAAACAGTATTAGAAAATGCTATAGGAAAAAAATGATGTATAACCTAGCTTAACACACTGTTGAGCCAAGTAAAGTGCACGCAAGTGTTGAATCGTGGTTGAAGAACATACCCGCACGACAAACTATTGGAACAAAAACCGAGGTGCTGAAAATTTGAGTTTGGATTCTGAAGATGAAAAAACTCACAAATCGAAATATTTTTTCCATCTCAAGATGATCAACGTCATAACACCTCAACGGGATACCTCAATCACCTCAAGTCAATGCAGACGTGAACTAGAAATTGCTATCAGCATTTTGAAAGAATTAAAAGACATAACGAGGGAGGCTGATATTTGCTTTGATCAAAAGGCAAACGAGTTGGAACTTGAGAAGCTTGTCGAAAACAATCGAAGGAAGTTGATGGAGACAAAAGTTTCCAAATTTAGCTTAGAGACGATGAATCAACAATCAATTTTGACATGAACACAACCGTACTACCATCAGGCAGCCCTAGCAAGGTTTCTCCCCAGGCTCGAAAAAAAAACTGGGTGGATATCGCGATCGAGAATCAGTCATCTGAAGCAACGACTTGATAGAATTTTGCTCATTACGATAGCTTACAACCCAATCACCATGTCAATTTTGTTGACTCGTCTAATTTACTGATCACACCTTATCCGGACAGCACTGCGTTTTTTGAAGACAAAGTTTGAAGACAAAGTCAAAACGCATGAGCAAACGCATTCATCTCTTAAACCTGGAGAAATCCCTTCACGAACAAAAACTGCCGTTAAACACTTTACCGCGAATCCGCCAACAAAATTCCGCAAGCGAAAAAAACTTGTCGTGGGTGTCATTTACATTCTTCAACCACAATTCAACACTTGCGAGCACTTAGTCTTTGAGAATTGTAGCGTCCTAACAAAAAAAACTTCATTTCACCGCTCCAGCTAATTATAGAATTTTCAGGAATTCCCGAAGCCGAAAAGATGTCTAAAACCTGATTGTAAGAGCAAACACATTGTCTGAGCGCTTCTTTCCAATCCGTACTCGAGAAAATCACCCATGCTGCAGCGCACTCATCGTAGCTGTAAATACACCTGCAGTTAAAACAAAAGCAAAGCTGAACGCATAAAATTCCACTTGTGCAACATCATTGATGAAGGTTAAAGGCTTATTGAAGATATTGCCTCAGAACAAGTTGAATAAACGGTCTTAACTGAGTTCAAACTGAAACAAGTTTTATTTTTCTGTGCTGATGTCCAAAATTATATTATTATAATTACAGATTTAATCAATATTTCGAATTTGAAGAGGAAATATCCTCAATTGTTAATCCAACCCAACACGATATGCAAATGTAGAAATGATATCGATCAAGATGTTTTCGATATTGGTTCCCTTGAGTACTGCCAGGATAAAAGTCGGATGGTCCTCTTTTTTCATCCAATGATCAATTACATGCATCTTTGAAATGCCAAATCGGAGAGCGCACTTTTCAAGAGCAGGTCAAATCCTGGTAACAACTTGAATTGTACCTTGCGTACAAGCAAAAAGTCGCTAGGTCCTCAGCCGATTGAAAACTGAAATGAAACCTTGGGTCAAAGATGATCATAGACACTCCGTTGGCACACTTCGGGCTGAAGAGAACACAGATTTGGCGAACAACTGTTTCTCCGCGTTGTTTCAGTCAAACTCTGAAGAAAAATTTGAGGAAAAAAAACAATCGTAATGATTCTGACAAAGGGTTTGTATTCAAATTTGAAGCCCGCGGCCCCAGAAAGCGGAAAGCATTCTCCTAGGGAACGGACGTCCTTTACAACCCAGTGATAAACAGCTTCGAGCCGGAAAAAATTCTGTGCTTCCTCATTGGAACATCCGAATTTCATAAATCTTCATTCAATGAGTCTCTTCTGGTTGGTTTAGAATTGCTTCAAAATTTTTTGGACGTTTTCTTGAGGTTCCGTCAATATCAACGCGCTGTTTCTGCTGACCTAGAGCGAACGTTTCTTCAAGTTGGTGTGCTTCCGGTTGATCAACCATCACTGCGATTCCTCTGATGGGAAGATAACCTAAACGATTTGATAACGTTCCATATTTTATATCTTCGGTGCTCGGGATTATCCCAAAAAGCGCTACTTTCCAACTTCAAAAACCGATCGTGATTATCAAATTTTTTTTCCAGAAGCAGCTTTCGCAGTGATACAAAACTTCTATATAAACGATTACCTTGGATTGGTAAAACACACTGAAGAAGATCTGAAATTAGAGAAAACCTAATAGAATTTCTTTAATTGGGAGGTTTTAAGATGACATGATTTGTAGGCAATGTAAATACTTGAAAAAAAAAGAGTTAACTACGTCTAGCAACGTAGTAGGTCAGCTCAACGAAATCTCACGCGGTGATGATAAAGCATCACATTTAGAAGGATCCCGATTGAACTACATACATGACACGTCATCTGTCAGCTGAGGTACGATAGAGAAATAAAAAATATGTTTAGACAGCGCATGATCCTAAGCTGCTTTGTCCGCTGCTATTTTTCGTCAGCAGTTGACAAAATTGAGTTGATTATATTTGGTGATTGTTAACAAAGGTCTTCTCTGCAGTTGTTTTTGCGTGTGCGCGACCTAGGGATTTTCAAGACTGAGCTCTATTTTATTCTGCATAGACTAAGTAAGATAAAAAAAATTAAGGAAGGCTATGTCTACATCTAAACTAGAATTGAAAGCTGCGTTTTTATCCTCCCACTTCGAAATGGACATTACTAAATCGCTTACTAGCCCCATGTGGACAGACAGAATAGCCGTGCTCCATTGGTACTCTTCATTATGAAAGCAACCATTTTTTGTAGCAAATCGAGCAGGCGAAGTCCTTGAATTCACCTCCGTAGACGAGTGTTATCGTGTCGACAGCAGAAACACTCGCGCAAATGAGGGCACCCGCAGTATTACCACCGAAACTTTAAAAGCCAGCAGCTGAAGAACCGGTCCAAGCATCCTATGAACCGGTGATTGGCCCCTCCGTCAAATTGTTCAGGAAATCACCAAAATAATATTCAACGTTCTCGTTGGAGATGTTATTGATACTGCATCAAACTTCGTCTCAAGTCCGGCATCAATCAAAACCGTCATCAATTGGCCTCAAAAGAGCCCTTTCGTTTGGCTGTTTTACACCGTGCCATTCGTCCTCATAATACATCTAGCTTATGTAATTATCGTGAAGAAGCAGTGACAATCGTCAAAACTTCTGAGCTCGAAAAAGAAAATGTGAATCTTTTCCTTCTCTCAAAAATGAAGCTTTCGCTTCAGAGTTAAAATCGTTACAATTTGAGAAATATAAAATTAATCTGAGTCTTATTGCAATACTCTCCTCTTCAATGGTCCTGTTGGTCTTCTCCAGTCCGAATTTTGCTTAAGCTGTCTTTCTGAAGTCGAATTCAGAACAAAACATCCCATCATAATTTGTAGTTGTCTCCTCTTAGTGAAGTTATTTGTAATTATCTGCACGCTACGCGTGAGCATCAACCTTTAGACTGTCTGCAATCTGTCATACTGTTGGATAATGCCGTCGTTAATTGAGGTCCTTACTTCGCAACATTGAACTTCATTGCGTGTTGTGCCGCAACCGGAAAATGAAAATCATCACACTCCGAACTTAATTGCGTGTTGAGCCGAAAACTGAAAGTGAAAAAACATCACACCGTAACTCTGGGTGCGATCTAACCTACAGACCCTGACCCGAGTTTTGGAAATAACGCGCGATATGTTTTGTTGCATTGAAGCGTAGGCAGCAATATAAATCAAGATCTATGTAATAATCTCACGCCCAATTTTAAGAAAAGGTGAGAGGGAGGGGATTGATAAGTGGATTATATTGGTCAAAGTTTGGATCAATCAAAATGAACTAAAATTTATATAATAATAGAAAACCTCGATGCTTACTTACAGCTACAATGGTGAGGATTTTAAAAATAAATGTATGGGAGATATGTGGGAGATTTTTGATCCCTAACTACTTGAACTTTTGAATTGAAGAAAGCAGTTTGCATTAAAAAAAACAGTATCCTACGCAAAAACCTTTAAGTAGCTATTGGAGGATTATCACTGTGAAATTTTTTCTATGATTGAAACTTTTGTTTTTTCATTCTTATGAACAATATAGAAGTAAATCAAAACTCGAAAAACATGAAACTGACGCGATAGGATAGTCCGATAAGATCAAAGCGTTTTTTACTTTAAAAAAAGGAATATATATGCTTTCCATGGTTTTTTTTTCAGACCATTTTCATAATGGAACTTTGATCAAGTCGGGATCGACTTCGGAGATCGACTTCTGGAATTTCGTGCGCTATCCGGTACGAGCGCAAGAATACTTTAACCCGACTACACGTTGACTTTAACTAAACTGCTCGTTTTATTTTTTTAGGCTAAAACTGTAAACTGAAACTTTTATGAGTGTGAATTAAACCGCAGTAAAAAGTTAATCCAAAATGATATGAAGCAAAGTACTTGGTCGTATTGATTCCATAAAAGACACAAAGCTTACTAAATAAATAAATTTTTATCGGCTCAGATTTCATTTCATAGTCCGTCTTTATTTGAATCACCCAAAACTGTTCGGGACTAATTAAAAGGCAGTCAAAATCATCAATGCTTCGCCCTGAAAGAGTGCTTTGTTCTTTTTTAGTTCTATTTAAAGCTTTTTCCAAACGTTTTTAAAAATGCTTGAATTAGAACTTCATTAGAAAAATTTTATCTGGTCTACATCTTGAAAACTTTTATGTCCAAACATATTTTTGTCCGGAAATCGTTTAGTGCAAAAAAATGACATTGATTTTACTTTTGATAATTAAAAACTAGAGATTCGAACTATATGTTACAAGTAAAATATCTTAATCAATTTTAGGGGAACAACGTTTCACAGGCCCACAAGGATCGAAATATGTTACGATTAGGTGGAAGAGTTGAGTATATGTACTCATATTTGTTACT
This sequence comes from Symsagittifera roscoffensis, assembly GCF_963678635.1. Classification (NCBI taxonomy): domain Eukaryota; kingdom Metazoa; phylum Xenacoelomorpha; order Acoela; family Convolutidae; genus Symsagittifera; species Symsagittifera roscoffensis. Next base: position 42,105,165 of record NC_087071.1, read on the forward strand.
GACATACAGAAATTTGATGCAAAACCTGCCAAATCTGAACATCCAAATTTATCCAAATTATTAGTATTACAGTTACCACAGAGTAAATTGTTATCGGTTATTTGACGACCACCTGAATTTTCCTGTGACTCTAAATGAAGTAAAAAAGGTGTTTCCTATTCAAACAAGACTGCTCGTAAATACGGGCAACGCTCTGATTGTTCCGAGAGCCCCTAAACCCATATCGAATAGTTTTTGGGAACAGAAACATTCAAAAAATTATAAATTTTGATCAAAATCATAGATCAAGTGTAAAAATTTGAAAATTGTTATGGGGAATATTTCCCAGCGCGTAAAAAATTCGTGCAACTATTTCAGCCTTATAAATAAAATCTTCGGAGCGCCCATAATTTAGTCAAGAGCACACCAAAATTGACAATATTTAAACTTCCAGAAAACTGCAAAAATTATCTTTTTTCAATTGATTTCAGAGAGTCGATATCTTCAAAGGGGTACAAACAAATCTTCTTAAAAACTATCACTTCGATCGCGTATTGACTGAATAAAACAACCACTCCAAGCAAAAGAGTTCCGTTTTCTTCGAAAGTCGGAACAACAAAAACACTTATTTAACTTATTTCGTTGAATAACTATAAAAACTGAACACTGAAGGAAAAAATAACTAGTATTTATGCCTAAGTTCTAACAGATTGTAAGTGATTTTTAGTGGTTTTTTAACTAAACGCAGCTCAATATACTCTTTTAGAAAAAGAAGTGTTAAAGGCTCTTCAGCAGAAAATTGAAAATTCGATATGAATGATGTGGAAAGATAAGAAGTTAGGTTCTCGTCTTTGATTCCGAATCATGAGCTCTGGGGAGACGAAGTTGATCAACCTTACTTGAAAAAAACCAGGTGTATGGTCTATCAGAAAAAAATGGGAGGAGCTTACGTGACTCCGTGTGAAAGTGAAGACACTATGGGCATATGTTATTGTGAGTTACGTTCATGTGCAATTTTTCAAAGATTTTTCCTCTGTGTTTTTTCTTCAATTCATTAAAAAACAATGTTGAAAAAGTTGCAAAAACTAAGAGCTTTATCGCATTAATTGGAGAAGTTATGACAGTATCAAACTCATTCTCAATTCATTGAAACACTTCTTTTTTCTTCATGGTGAAATTTATCTTTCTTACATTGAATGTTTTAAGCTTTTACGTTAAAATCAATATGCATTCGATAAAATTTTAATCTATCAACAAAATCTGGTAAAATACTTTTTCCCGTTCAAGTCACGGCCCTACAGTCCCCACACTCTTCCACAAAACATACATAGATATTTCAACCAATCAATCAATCAATCAACCAATTGAAATACCTCAAATTTCGACCGGCATTGTATTTTTTTAAAGTTCAAAAACTAGAGACATGAAATTATGATGATTGTTAGAAAAAAGAACAGTTAAAAAATGTTAAAGGGTTTTTTAAATGACTCAATGTTCGCGAACCGTAAGAATGTATCATCTAAAAAATAGGAAAGAGTATAGCTCGTTCTGCAAGATAACGCGATTTGCGCGTATAGGTTGAGACTCTTGCTCAAGTACAGACGCTTTGGCTCTTAGAGTCATTCCCAGCAGAATACATGCAATCGACTAAAAGAAAAATATTTTAAAAATCGAACGGTCTGGTTAGATCTACCGATCTTTTTCAACGTATCTCAGAAAGTGCTTCCGAACCTCGTCATTAAATAATTTGAATAGCCGCCATTGCTTAATCCGATTAATCTCCAGGAGTTGATTATCTCCGTTCAGCCATTCATCAGCAATTTGTTGTACATCGGTTGAGATTTTCACTAAGAGCTATTGAAACGTAGTGTGTATGCTGCAGAATGTGATACGCGAAAACCATTACGCCAATGATGTCCGATCTTCCATTAGAGCACTGATGTTACCGCCTGCAGCTGTTCTTTTCATTAAAAGGCTTGTAGATCTTCCGAGAAACGTTCGGGTTTTCTACTTACTTGCTTAAAGAAACCCTTAATTGAATTGATTCCATCCATTGACACAAGTTCAAGTGTCATGGCTTTCGTGCGCGTTATCTTTAGGCGAGGAAACCCCTCAGTAATTTGATCGGACAGTGGCATCAACTTTGTAGGACCTGAAAAAAGGCTGCTTATGTGCATCAAAAATTGGAATGCAGAAGTTCCATTGTCACTCGTGTCACTCATTGCAGGCACTGTTTCTTGAGGCTTCGACTCTGAATCATTTTTATATAGGTCACCTCAGTCTAACAACTCCGTCGTTCAAGTCGAGCGAAAATTTTTCTCCCTCTAAACACAATGCCCATGCGCAATCTTTAGCCATTTAGCAGCAATGGTTATGTGAGAACGTCCCGAGACTTGATAAGAGAGTTAAGTGGCATGCTCCTTCTGATGATACTTTAACAAAGGGAAATTCAATGTGGTTACTTGACTCGAATAGTCTCAGGGGCTACTACCAACTAACGGACGTAGCTTTGCTAAGCTACAGAAAAAGAAAACATCGCCCGTTTTGCCAACCTTAGGGCCGTCTCGGGAAATTATACCCGACAGCTCGTGAAGCTGATTTCACTCCTCGCGCCTTCGGGAGCCGGAGGATGTTAATGCTACATTGTCTTAAAACTGATTTTTACATACATTAGAACGAAAGCTAATAGAGTTGTATAAAAAATTGGGTGTGATCACAAGATATATAGCCTAGAGTATACATAATGCGTTCCGGCGAGTCTGGCATGGGCTCGATTCCAACCTAATCCGTTGATAGTATAAAAATCTGAAAAAAAAAAATAATCGCTTCAAAATTGGTGTGCAACTGAGTTTGTTAATTCAACTGCGTGAACTGAACGAGACTTCATTGAAAAAATCATCAAAAATCAACACATGATTAACCCCTTTTTTGCCGGATAAAGTTGTTGCAATATGTGTAGCAATAGTTTTTGAATTAAAACAATTTTTTGTATGTACGCTATACGTTGAGCAGGATTTCATTTTTTTGGTATATCAAGTACTAACTAAAAATTTGATGACCATAGAAAAACGAATAGTTTTCTCAAATTGAAACGATTTGTTTTGAAAATTATCAAAATAATTACACGTTTAATGCGCATTTAATTCAAAATCAAATCGGAAAATATGAGTTTTGAATAGTTTTGCAAGTTTTACGCCTGTGTTGTCTTGTTCAAATAACTAAAAACCTAACTAATGTTGCTGGGATATAGAAGCAGTCCAGGTCAAGTCCTAGCGAGTGTCTCAAAACCTTTGTCAATGTAGTCAGGAAAAATGAAGCAGCGAAACTATCATTATACTGAAACCCAGCTCTAAAGTTGCTAATTTCTGACCATTTATCAATGTTTAGAAAGAAATCAATTCCAAATCTAACAAAACATGGAAAAACATAATTTCATTGATAAGGCGCTGAGTTTCTTCAATGATTTTATTTCAGATGAAAAAGACAAACCACGACGCTTCAAAAACAACTGGTGCGAACCTGGATTCGAAATCTTACCTCACGTCTCAAATTCAACCTGCTTCGCTCTGGAAAGGCGATATGGATTAGAATCTGCTGCGACAGTGCGGAAATATTGCCCTGAGTAAGTCTTCTTGATTTTGTGCAGAAAATTGCGTCCACGCCATTAGTTTTGCTTAAAGTTCACGGCTAATGCTTATATTCCAAGCCAGAGACTCAAATCTACCAAATTTGTGAGGAAAATTGTAAAACAAATTAGAAAAAAAACACATTTGTTTGAAATAAACAATGGGATTTTGATTGATATAAGTTTGCTTTTAATAAATAGCATAATTATCTCAACTGAAAAATTTGGATGAGTTCAATATCCACCCGTCAGAAGCAGTTCAGTGAAAGGGAGAACGCAAACTTGGTGTGAGTTAAGCAATTTTCAGCCAATCCGAAACAGGATTTTACATGCATCGTTTAGCAAGCGTAATCACGCAATAAGTAAAAACATCAACGGATTTAGGAGGAACGCTTCTTTCCTCAGGGATTCGATCCCCTGTCGGCCCAATTTTTTGCTGACTGACTCTAAAGTTTTCTGAAGGTGCCTTGGGCGCCAAAATACACTTATTTTGAAGGGGGAGAAAGCGCCAAAAAAACGCGGTTTTTTGGTCAAGTTTTCCCAAAAAGTGCTTAAAAACGCCTTTTCTACTTTTAAATTACTCAACGGCCCAGAAAATTTGGTCAAAAAAGGATCTTTATGGTGATTTGGTAGATCTCAGAAAATCAATTTGGTCAATCTTTTTTTGGAAATCCATCCCCCTCGAGAAAATCCTAGATCCTCCTTTGACTAAAACGGTTTCCATTTCCATTTTCTCATCTATAATCAATCGGCACGATTAATTTTTTGACAAACTTTCAAATTTTTAAAATTAATGTATAGTTCAAGTGAAACTACTATAAATCATTATAATCGTGAACTATCATCATTTCAGTATCCTGATTCTGTCCACCCACAACCTAATCAAACAAAAAACACTGTTCTATCATTCATATGTAATTTTTAAAAATGAAGAGAAAAAATAATGAAATTATGATGAGTTTTTGAAGTCTGAAATATTTTCAATAAAATAGTTTCCCATGTCGCCCTCAGACAACAAACTGGAAAAAAAAATTAAAATTTTTCAATGAAAACACAACTCGACTACAAAATAATTATTCGAAAAATTTAGAATCAAATATTATCCCCGTAATATTGATTGAAATGGGTTTTTTTCCTTTATTTTTGTTTCTCGTCGTGAAGAATTTTGCACCAAAATAAACAATTAGCAAATGATTAATGCAGAGTTTCGCAAAACGATCTAAATTTATGGCCTGTTTCGCTTTCTAAGCCTACATCTATTCATATTGCAAAACATTTTTTTTCGAACCACTCTCCTAGCTTTGGGTAAAAAACAGCCCATTAAAAGTGGAAAAACTCAAAAAAATAGTTGTATGGCAATGGATTTTATTAGCTTAATATTAACAAAATACTCCTCTATGAATAATAAAGAGTGTTCAAATACCACTGGTAAAATAAGGGTATATAATCTAATGTTAAAAAGAATAAATTAACGATGTTTGAATTAAAACAGCTTTTATTTATTTCAATTGAAAAGGGATGCGAAGTACAATGGACTTCGAATAGACATGACAGGCAGTTGTCTAATTGAGAACTAAAGGTCAAGACTAAAGCACAAGCACAACATTCCCCAATTCGAGAAAATTTTGTACTTGTATATAGAATAAGTACCAAAAATAAAGAGATACTCCTTTGCCCTTCACCCAACGGGTAACGAAGTTAGAAATAAAACATAACTTTGTCACTGCACGCCATGAAATATATAGAAGATATACAAGTGTACATGGAGATGCGTATGGTAAATATTTACACGCTACATACAATTCATAACAATTATATACAGGCAAGATTAGGTTTAATGTACAATTATATATACAATAGCCATTGGAAGTGATTATTTCACTAAATTACAAATCGGTAAAAGAAAAAAGAACTAAACTACCCAAAGAATAAATTATGAACTGATGATAACATGAATACTGGGTAAAACTATTTTAGCAGCTACAAAGTGGTTACTTCATTTATTTTATTAATAAAACAAAATGAAAAAATCTCTTCAGTTTTTGTTCAAGTTTTTGTGGAATTTGTCCGCCTAAACTCTTGTCTCTGAGTCAATAATGGATAAAATATCGCTGTCTAATGATGTCTTGTCATGTTGAGACTCGTTCTCAGGTGAACATAGGACTACAAGGTGAGGATCCACCGATGAAGGAATTGTCGTTGAGCATTGTGTAGTGTCCGCGATTGAAGACCGCTTGCGCGGAAAATCCCCAAAGGGAGTCAAAAATGACGATTGTGAATCCAATTGAAAATTACCGTGTAGTTGTTTTGCGCCTGAGTTTGTCGCGGGAAAAAATGAAAAGATCGGCTCTTCTTCCGAAGCCTCCATCAAGTCTACTACCTCTGATGGGGAAATTTTTTCAACAAATCTTCTTTTGCCGTAGAAATTGGTAAGGCCTGGGTTTCGTCGAGGTCTAGATAAGCTATACGAGGGGTCAATCTGTGTAGTCTCGGCTGGCTTTTCTGGAGAGCTCTCGTTGTCGATTGGGTCGTCGCTCGTACCCAGAGGTAGCGTGATGTTTCCAGTGGATTCCTGGTCGTCCGTTAACGGTCGTCTTGAATCTAAAGAACTCTCAAGGGTGATAGATTGGGAATGAGATTTGACACCTGAATTTGGGCCTAGTTTGTCTACTAAAATATTGTCCCTGTGGTCTAAATCTAAAGTGGACGTTGTTTCTGAAGCAATTGAGAGGAAACCTTTTGACGGGAATATGTGAGATTTTCGCCTCCTAGCAGCCGGGGTCCCCAAGGTTCTTCTGGAAGAAGAACGTCCCGCAATAAAGAAGTCCAGTCTCTTAGCTGGTGAATGTTTTTCCTGCTAAATTATCAAATTCAACTAAGCAGTTCATCCTATTTGCAAGTTCAATTGGATCCCTTGTTTGTTCTACCTTGAAGGCGATGTCTGATTTTCTCAGGATGTGACCGTTGTCGAGTGTAAATGTTTTATCAGTGTCGGATGTTGATAAAATTAAAATATGGCTGTCCTTCTTCCCCACGAAAATTCTTCCTACGCCAGTTATCTCTTTGTGAGAAAGAGTTCGACAGAGGGGCTATTGATGTTACTGGAGTGGATTTGTCCGTTGGGTCACTCTCATATATTTATTGTCTGGTTTTGACTCGTCTACGTAGCCGTCCTTGGTGTCATCGTTGACTTCCCAATCATTGGCTCTTGATTTCGCCATGACCGACTTACCTTTATCTATATTATTTGCGTGTAAGACTAGGCTTTTCCAAAAAGTGTTGGGTGATCTGTTAAAATGTTTTAGAAAAGATGTACATCCAATGGGTGGTTTGTTTTGTCGAACGAACTTTCCAAATGATTTAACCAATGGTCGAATTCAACGAGGGTTTCGTCTCATTAGAAAATATCGCCATTGTTTAAATTTCTTAGTGTAATTTAGGCGTTCTACGACTCCATTGGATCTGTAATCCCCACGGTGTGTAAAATTAAGTTGGAATCATTCTTCTTACAGAAGTTTTTAGTATAGTTTGATAAGAGGCATGACTCATGGTCTATTCTAACTGACTTTGAAAGCCCGTAGAGAGTGCAGTATTCAGTCAAAATGAAAATCTTGTCGCGGTGGAGGTGTTATATACATTTTTTGCCGGATTTTACAAGGAAATTTTGTAAATCTATTGATTCAGAGTAACAAGTATTTCGATGAGCCCCAGTTGTTATCCAGTGTACCGGCGAAGTTTAGATTATCTTTTTTGTGGTTTTGTAAGTTCCGGTACTTTCTGCGTGTTTCTCGATCCCAAAATTGATTTTTAAGTTTTTCGGGCTCATAGACATTGAGAGCGTTTTTTCCCGTGGTAGTAGATTTGTCTGTACAATTGAGGCCACCAAATACTTTCCGCCAATGCCTTCATGCCGAGCTCTCCGGGTTGTGTTTCGTGTAAAAGACTCATAAACGGGGATCTAAGGGCTGCCAAAACAATTAAATTGTTATCATTAAATAGTAATCCGTCCTTCATATGAATGTCTCCTTGGAAAATTTTTAAATACGGTCCAAATTTATCCAGTGGATTCCCATTTTCCAATGCGGTTTTAACTTCAATTAAATTTTTAACTTCGTTTGTCATGAGTTCGATCAGTTTATTAGATAATCGCTCATATGAAGATGATAATGAAGTATGAAGTATGAAGTATCTGCGTATGATAATCGTGAAGATGGTAATTTTAGGTCCCTTTTGTATTTGGTAAGGAGAGTTTTATGGATTTGTGACATAATGTCGTTATCAAATTTAATAGAAACCCCATTGTTATCTGCAACGACTGATTATTTTTTTGAGTGGAAGATAAATAAAGAAACGCACTTAGGTTGACCTTGCTTTTCGATTTAAATCATAAAGTGAGTTTAATAAGAGTGTATAAGGAAAAACAGCTTTCTCTTAAAGTGAAAAAATTGTCTGAAGTTGAATTTTGAAGTTGAACTGTTTGTGCAAGACTCTGAACGCGACTGATTCGTATTGCAAATTCTAATTGTTTCTATGACGTAATTCAGAATCTTAGCGAAGAACGACTGTTGGATGTGTAGTAATTTCTCATTTTTTCCAACAATTTGATTTCCATTATCTAACTTTGTTATATCATTTATTCTATTAGCGTCCACTGGCTAAATTAACGACAGCTTGTTCTTTTTACATTTTCGCTTAGTACACGTCGTATTTGCAAATAAATTGTTGCTTATGTTGTTGATTGTTGCCACCACGATTTTGTTGTCGTAGTTTGATATTGGGAGGGTTTTTCTTGAAGGTAGTCTCGATAAAATATCTGTAAACCCCAGTTCTTTTCCTAGTTTATGTCTAATCTTAAATTTGATAGGTAAAAATCTGTTTTGAAAGCTTCTGTTGCCCAAATTTATTTATCAGAAGAAAGACTTTAGTTCCAAAATGTTTTGCGGTTTCGGGAGATTTTTTATTGAATCCGCTTTTCCAACAAATGGTTTTAATTATGTGTTCGAAATCTTGAAGATCAACCATTTCAACTCTTTTTCGAAAAAGGCACATTTTTCCCATTTAACTGTCATGTTACTGTTTTCTAAGATATTCAGGATTTTTAATAGGATGCCTTTGTGCTCTTCTAAAGAACCTTTTGAGGCACATAAAATATTGTCAATGTAACAGTTTGTGAAAGGTGTTTTCCTTAATAGAGAATCCATTAGCCGTTGGAATCCGTTTGACATGTCTCAAAAACCACAAAAATTGGTTAAAAAGTGTTAGGCTCCAGTAATTTCATCTCCCCAAGTACTAAGTTTATATTGCTTGCTTGAGTTGGCGCATAGTTTTAGTTGACTGTATGCGTTTCGCAAATCCAAACTACTAAACCACACCTCTCCCGATTTTTTTGTTTGACAGTTGTAAGCCGATGTTGTCGATCAGTTCATGTATGTTCCGCAATTGGTATCTACTTTTGAAAATTTGGTCGTTTAACAATTTTGAGTCGAGTGCTTTTTTGTACCGTTTTTCTTGGAGTGATGATTATGGGACTTTTAACGCAATCTTCGTAACTTTTTTCCAGTTTGATGATGTGCCTATCCTTTTTTCCATTCTTTTCAATTCTGTATTTACACTTTCTAAAGAATGAAGGGGTACTCTCCTACTCTTGCTTTGGATTTTTCTAACCGCTGAGTAGAAGGGTGTAATTTTTCTATCCAATGTTATTTTTCCAACTCTTGTGAAAAGAATTTCAAATTGTTTGTACAAGTTTGAAATGGTATTCGTGTGTTTGTTTGACACTTACACATGTCTGGGAGTGAGATATGGTTGACTGGAAGGAGGCACTGCTTTTGAGCAATTTCTATGCCAAATTCTGCAAACTATCGTTCCCTAATATGTTCCTCTCAGGTCCCAAATGATGAAAAATAGGGTTTCCATAGAAATCCATCCATTGAATTGGATTGGGACCACGATCTTTCCAATTAATTAATAGTATCATTGGTGAATCCACAATAGAAGCTCGCGTTTTTTGTCGACGGTAAAAATTTTCAACTAAGGATCTTAGTTTTAGTTCATGAAGGACGATTTTGTTTCAAGAACCTGATTGCGTCCTTGTCTATCCCAATGATAACCAGCTTTTTGGTCTCTAAACCGTTATCGTAGTAGGTTGTTCTAATAATCAGAGCGGAGCAGTCATCATTTTCGCTAATTCTTCCTTCTGACCAGGCATTTATAATCCCACAAAAAATTCCCACATAACTCGATTGTGGTTCCGACGGGGAAGATTGACAATTCTGATACTCATATTATCATCTACACTATTTACTGTCGGTTTTTTAGCTTTTGATTAATATACTCATCCATAAAAAGCCTTAGAATTACAAAAACTACAAATGATGTGATTTAACGTGTTCATTTAATACAAGAACCTAATTTAATACAAGAATTAGATTTTTTTAAGTTCAGGATTGGTTCTCTTTTTACAGGATTAAAGTTTTTGTTCCTCTTGCCGTTATAATTGAAGCTGTTGTTAGCCCACGTCGAATTGGTTAATTTTTGGTGATTAAAATATCCTTTTTCATCCATTGTCACCTGATTTAGAGCATCCACTGGATTTACGATTTTTGACAGGAGCCTCCATTCGAGATCGCAGTTTCTCGTATCGAAGATAAAGACGTCTCGAATCCTTTCTTGTTTAGCATTTACCGCAATTTCACAAGTTTTAGCCAACCCAAATTTTGCTCCCCAGAACTGCTCATAGGACCCTCTGTCCTTTTTTTTTGGCTCAATAATTTAAACCGCTCGAAGATTATATTAGCTTTTTTTACAAATGTGGCTTCCAGGAGATCGCGAAAACCTTTGAAGGCGACTGATAATACTTTCACTCTTGGGTGCTTCTGTGAAAAAAAAATTCCTTCCGGATCCATGGGCTAGGTATAAATTCAATTTAATTTTTTTATACGCCTCGGGTCTTCTCATGCCGCCAAATTTTCGTTTTTCCTCAGCGATTCTTTTCTCACCAGGGTTATCTTATATTTTCAAAACCTCTTTGTTTCTGGTCTCCCTGGCTTCCCTCTGGGTTTCATTTTATGAACATTGGGCGCCTTCAAAAAATGAGATATCCGTATCCGACTCCAATGGGTTTTTCAGGTTATCAATGTCAATGTTATCTTTGGCGATTTTTTCTACGTGAAATTGATCCATCCAATTACTCCAATGGGTGGGTGGCTCAACAGTGTGATTTGTCCCAAAAGCAGCAATTCCCCGCAAGTTCGAATCTGAAGACTGTGCCATTATAAAAGTGTTAAAATACCACTGGTAAAATAAGACTAGGTAAGTTAATGTTTGAAAGAGTAAAATAAAGATGTTTGAATTAAAAGTAATTTTCAAATTTCAATCCAAAATGATGCAAAATCCAATGGACTTCGTATAGACATGACAGGCAGGTATCTAAGTAAGAATTGAAGGTCGAGGTTAATATGAAATGAAAGCACAATCACAACAATAAATTTATCATGATAGACTTTTCCAGACCGGCGCGACTTTGTTTTGACTTTTTAGACAGGCGCGTCTGAAGACTTTTCTTTCGGGACTGATATGGCGGGGAAAACGCCACATATTGTGAGATCCAAAACACCGTCGCGACTGTTGCACTATATAAAAATAGAGCAATGAGCGCGGCTGGAAAATGCCAGTTCAGGAACGGCGCGACTGAAAACAACTCGCCGTGACCGGTTCACTTGTTCTTGGGTTGCGCAGCTTTTTCTTGAATTGCACGGCTTTTTCTTGAGTTTTCGGAGGGAAACAGCAGACATTTAGTCCAATATATTAATTGCAACTTGCAACTGAAAACAATTTGCAACTGATAACAATTTCGCAAAATTAGGCATTATACTTTATTTGAGAAAATCAAAACAAGATTAGCAGACCTCTAATCACCACAATTTGCGCTTAAAAGCGACTTAATGACCACAGATTGTGATTTAGACAGAGTTTTTCGAGAGTTTGGGAGCCTTGGAGAAGCAGAGATTTGGAGTACATGCACTGGCATTTTTTGGAATTGGAACAAACAACAGATGCTGGTTGAGTGTTTCTTTATTATCTGCTTCTATGATTTTAGTACCTGTCCCGGATGTTTGTGCATGTGTGCGTTCTTAGTGTGTGTGTGAAGTTTTATGATGTTCTAATCTTCTTTCTAGTCTTCTATTCAGTTAAATGCATTCCTAAATATTTTAAGTAAAATTAAGGTTAAGTTAAGGTAAATTACCTTAATTCAGTTAGTTCAGTTAAAGGAAAATTTTACGCTAACAATTTTTTAAGGTAAAGTTAAGATAATGTTAGGGTAAATTTTACCTTAATTTTTTTTACCTTAACTCATTTAGGGTAATTTTACCTTAACATTTTTTTGAGTGTAAAAAAAACTTGAATTATTTTTCTATAGTGCAACCGTAAACTCACCCAGTGTGTAAATATTCTCGAGCCCGAAGAAAACAGGCCAGAATCGATTCAGTGTAAAAAAAAAACAGCCCGTTTGATCTCTATACACAAAAAACTTAGAATTATACGTTTCATCACACTTAGTCTATGAAAAAAAGCTTGTCAAAAATATTTCATAACTTTTTTGCTAAGGTGGTGCAGTTAGTTTTAAAAAAATGTTTAGTTAATTTTTGTTGTTTTTTTTCGTAATAGTTGGCGTAACATCTTAAGCAAAAAAGGGTTTTTTGGTAACAATATCCTAATCATGCATGTTTTATACAAATAATTGAACGACTAGCATTTCTCTCGAGAACTTGAGTTTGCACCAGAAAATATAGTTTTGTTTGTTTTTCAGTGCAGTCAAACTCGAAGATAAAATCTACGAAAAGTTTTGCTTAAATTTAGAATAGTTAGACTTTTTCTTAATATTTGATTTTTTGAGACATTTCGGTCATGTCAGCTCATGTACGAACACAACTCAAAGATTATGAGAAACAAACAGAAAAATCTCAGTTTTGGTTTTTTGGAACAATGCTAGTCAGAAAAGTTGCATACTTATGAAATTAGTTTTCATTGACTTTTCAGCCAATGTTTTGTACCTATGGAATTGCATGAAACTTGTTTAAATAAGTTTTTGGTCAACCAGGGAAACCTTGAACTACTGACACGTAAAATAGTGTGAACAAATCTACTTTTAGCTCTAACTAAATATGACCTAGTAATTTGATAAGGACTAGGATTATGACTGCTAGTATTATGAACTATATCACTAGTAGTTCGACTCACTGTGCTCCGGTAGATAACTGGGAAAAAAGATGCCGATTATGTCAGTCAACTTAATATGCTAAATTTGTTACCACTTAAATGTTTTTTCAACTAAATGAGATTCTTTTTAAAGCTAAAATGTGTTCTGAAACTTTCTTTTGATTGTTAAAATCAGTGCTGAAATTGAGTCTAACTAAATTTTACATAATAGAAATGAAGCATTGGGAAGAAACTGCTATGTTTTCAAGCTGAGTAAAACAAGAACAGAAAAAAACAAGATGAGAGTTCGCGTTCAGAGCTTGTGGAACAATACAAAGATTGAATGAAAATGTGGATTTTACTAGATTCTTGGGCTTGAAAATTAGATTTTTGATGTGGAATACGAAAATGACTTTTTTAGAAGCTACCATCTGCAGCTGGCTAAATTAAAGTGATGCAGTGGCTGCAAAAAATCGTGGAAGAAAATTTTAGAGACATTGCTGGTAACAACCCCATCAGCAGTAGCTGCAAATTCTAATCATTGACAGTAGTAGGTAATGCAACTGCAACATACCAATTCCAGACAGGAATTTATGGCCTTACAGATGAGTTTCAAAAAGCAATAATCTAACGCTTACAAGCTGCATAAAAACGAAAGCAAATCTAGACGATATTTTAAATTTTAACAAAAATTGAAGTCCTTAAAAACTAGATGAAGACAATCTTGCAATATCGCTCGACAAAAAGAAATTTGCTTGTAACCAGGTAGAATAGCTGGCTACAGAATAAAGAACGAAGGCACAAGGCTATCAATCCGAAAAACGGAAGCAATAGAAAAACTCACTCCTCCTATAACACTCAAACAATTACCGTCAATTACCTCGTGTATTTCCGATCTTGAATTGATTGGCGACCTCATTCTCAACAATAACTTTAAAAGACGAGAGTATGATCTTGTAGAACCCCCCCCCCCAGCAAGTACGACGAGGAGTTTATGCTGTGTCAATTACAGGTTTGTTTCTAATCTTCAATTGATTGGGCACCTCAATCTCCACAAATGGGTCAATCACATACGAGCACAAAATCAACTGATCAAAAAGCCCAAAGAATAAAAACTCAACTGATCCAAAAGCCTAAAGAAAACAGAAAAAACGCGAAGAAGACCATTGAAATTTCAATCCATTTCAATCATTCCGAGCAAACCAACAAAAGAACAGAAATGGAAACTCAGACAGGAGAAACGAAGGAACAGCAAGCACAACGTAGGCGCACAGACATAATTGATGATCGAAGTCGGTCTAGCAATACAAAAATTGAGTAGCCAGTTTGGACCTGACACACCTTATAGAGGAGATGACACCAAACGAGACCCAGCGACGAAGAAGGCCCGATAATTATACTGGGAAAGGTGATGGCCACTTTGGATGACGGGACGAGTTGGAAGTCGGAAGAGGATACACCAAAAAAGGGAAAAAGCATAACAAAATGATGGGAATCAGCTTTCTAGCCGCAGCCACCCGGGAAGATCGAAACATGAAACCGATTTTGAATTTCGTCAGAAAGAGAGACTGGGAGGCGTTGAGTTGTGCCTACTAAGACTACTTGTATAACGCAAGCTTTTAAGACGAGAGGATGAGATTGTAGAAACTGCAGAAAGTACACCAAGGAATCTATACTGGCATCAATTGCCTCGATTGTTTCTAATCTTGAATTGATTCGCAACCTCATTCTCACCGAACTGGTCAATAATATTCGAGCAGAAAATCAACTTTTTAAACAGCCCGAGGAAACTATTAAAAAAACACTAACAAAATCATTGATTTCTCAATCCATTTCAATTATTCAGATCAAACCAAGAAGGGGACAGAATCAGAAACTCAGACAGCAGAAACGAAAATTATCAAGCACAACGTAGGGGCGCAAACATAATTGACGGTTGAAGTCAATGAGCAATACGAAAATTGACTAGCCAGGGTGTACCTTGCACACCACCATATAGAGGAGAGGACCCCAAACGAGACCCGCCGATGTCGACAGCCCTTTCCCAAACAAACACTCATATCACACAACAACAGAAAGTCGGCCTTAAAATTAAACTGGTAAGAGTGATGGCCATAGTGAGTTGCGGGGACGAGGTGGAAAGCGGAATAGAAAACATCAATTTAGAGAAAAGACATCAGAAAGTGATGGGATTTAGCTTTCTAGCTGCAGCCATAGTTGAAAATCGAAACAAGAAATCGACTATGAATTTCCGCGGAAAATTAGACTGGGAGGCCTTGAGGGGTGCCTACTTGTTTTAGATAAGCTTTCACGACGAGAGGATGGGCTTGTAGAAACCCTAGCAAGTACAACACGAAATTTATGCTGGCTTCAATTACCTCGTTTATTTCGAATCTTGAATTGATTTGCGACCTCAGTCTCAACAAACTGGTCAATCAATTGATCAAAATCCCGAGGAAAACTCAAAAAAAAGCTAACAAGACCATTGGAATCTCAATCCACTTCAATCAATCAGAGCAAACCAACAACCGACCAGAATTAGAAACTCAGACATCAGGAACGAAAAAAAAAAACAGCAAGCACAACGTAAGGGCACCAACATAGTTGACTGTTGAAGTCAACGAGCACTTCAAAAATTTAGTAGGCATGGTGGACCTGACACACCAACAGATAGAGGAGAAGAGTCCAAACGAGACACCACGGACGATGACGGACCTATCCAGAACAAACAACCATAATGCACAACAACTCGAAGCCAGTCAAAAAATGATACTGGTAAAGATGATGGCCACAGTGGTTTGCGGGACGGAGACAGAGGCGGAAGAGGATACAGTTATATACAGAAAAACTTATAGAAGCTGATGGGAATCAGCTTCATAGGCGCAGCCACCGGGGAGGATGGGAACATGAACCGATTTTGAATTTCAACAGAAGAGACACTGTGATGCTTTGAGTTGTGCCTACTGAAACCACTGGTATAACATGAGAAATCGTCACCATGTCAGAGGGAACTGTCTCCTGATAAACGATCGAATCATAATTTCTACACAACTGCGACAAAGAAGCTTCAACAGCGCGGACAAGTTGTCAGAAATACCAACGACAAAACAAAAATCACATCGCACACAACCGCAGATGAAGCCAAAAGTTCATGGAGTGATAAATTTCGACTAACGGGGTACCGCGAAAACTAAGATGCGACCAGGTTCAACTTTTTCGAACAAAAGAAACCGTTAAATGTTTTTTTTTGTGAATCAAAATAACAAAAACGGTGAATCAAAAAAACGAAAGGCCAAACCAACCCACCCAACTTGGAAAAAAGACCTGGAGAAAACCAACACCAAGACAAGCAAGGGGCATGACGTTCGAACCAGACGGTTGCACGAAACAATCAGAGAAAAAGGTTATCGCAGAACCAACAATGTCATCAAGTGACGACTGGTCGTCAAAAACATCAGAAAACACGGCACCATCTCCAAAACGAATCGAAGTCAAAAATACATTACCCCAAGTGATCATAGAAACAACGAGAAAACCGACAGGAGCAAGACCATACACACTGGCACAAGCACTAGGGGATCCAGCAACGATAAACTCGATAGAAGCGCCAAAAAAAGTTTCCATATCTTCATCGGAAAAGCAACAACAACCATTACAGCTATGCAAAAAATGGAAAATCAAAAACTGAATCTACGAAATGGGCTTCAACGAAAAATCTCCGGAAATCATTGCCTGTGTGAAACTCCAAGAGGCGACTAAGCCGAAAAAGCTCAGCCAAAGTGTCGCTTTGGTCGAATCAAGATGATGGAAACTCAACAGAGGATCATAAAAAGCAACAAGAAGAGGACGACGCAGCAAAAGCGAAACCGCAGAGGTCGGAGACGAAAGAACCAAAACAAATTGTAGAGAGAGAACAAACTTGAAGCTCAAAGATAGTCCCACGGGAACTCTGAAACAAGGGACTCAAAACTCACCATTTAAAGAGAGGGGGTTGTCACGCGGCCGGATTGGCACAAACTCATTATGTATTTCCATGTTTGTTCAATAGATATTAATACTAGTCGGATGGCTTTGCCCGTTATGGCTAGGACGCATCAGAAAGCATGAACTCTCAAAACAAAAGAATACACATTAAAATTCAGTTGTTTTTTTAATACCTTCGAGCTTATCTTGAGTTAAGTTACCAATCCGTTCAGATTCTAGAATTATTCATAGATAGAGGTATTGCACCATGATAAGGAACAAACAAACAAGTTTTCTATCCTGACAAATATGTTAATTATGTTAATCATTTTTGCGTAAATTTGATTGAAATAAGTGTTATCACTAGCAGGTAAAACTATTCCAAAAATAAGTTACGTTTTCTAGATTAAAAGTGCGTGAAGTTTTGACAAAGTTCTCAAATGATATGTTTTAGACATCCAACTCGGATACATTCAACGGCTTTCAAAGGAATCCATGAGAGTTGGCACAATCGTGGACTTGAAATTGGGCTATAGAAGTTACGAAAACAGGGACATAGTCATGCCGCCAGACCTATGGGGAAAAAATGTACCATCACGAGAGCACAGATGTGTGTTCTATTCAAAGGGTAAAGGAGTCCACAGTGATTCGTGTGATACGAATGACATAAGATATCGATGTGTTACGTGTGAATGTAAGAAAAGTTTAAAGTCTCTTTATTCTTCTTTGTTCTTTTTCCCCACCTACCGCTTCAAGTTGGACGTTCTAACGGAGGTGTTTCATCCAAATTCGTCTGTATAGCAGTTTTTGTAACAATCGGACAACGTAAACCGAAAACTACTGTCAAATATTGTGGCAGTAGCTATTCATCGAAAAAAAATTCTGCCGCTCCTCTCAATTATAATTTAATTTACCATTAAACTCAGTTCAGGTTAAATTTATATAATTTTTTAATTCATAACTAAACTAAGGTGATTTTTTAATTTTTTTGTTTGTGTATTTTTTTAATAGCACGGTCTGTTGAGTCAACGATATTGTTTTATAAACAGCCAAAATACAATTCTCATCCTCACTAATGGACAAACAATCATAATGACTCATGAAATTTGATTTCATTTTTTGAGTCTTCATTGAATCTCCTGGGTCAAAAAAAATGCCATCCAAGATCTTTCTAAATTTAGGAAGCTGCTATTCATGCTATTTACATTCAATATCGTTAAGATTGCACTCAAACTGAATTGCTTAAAATTCTATCAATTACACATTTCATGAGTGAAAATTGTGTCATTACGAGGCCCAACTGTGCACTGGTTAGGAGCACAATTTTGTGTCTGTATGTTCCTGGATTCCAGAGACAAGTCTTTAAATATGTTCCAAAATGTAAGACAATTCTGCCTACAAAATTTCCGTGGATTGCGCGTACAAATATCTGTAAAGTATATATTGTCGGTACATTAGTTCTCGCAACGCGCGAGTTTAGATAGTTGTTCCGTATTCCGCAAATGTAAGTGGATTCGGCGAACTTATGCGGATTCGGCTTACAATTTGCGGATTCCACTTGCAATTTGCGGATTCATTTTACAGTTATGGATTCCACAACAGCTTAAGTTTACGTAAGACATATATTATTTTTTGTTTCCACACACCATTCCGGATTCGAAAAACTTTCTTGAAAACTCCGCAAAATTTGTTGCGGAATCGGCAAAGTTGCCTATTTTGCTTAGCTTGCAGTGGAAATTAAAGCAGCAAAGAAGATTTTAAAAAAAAAATAGCAATAAAGCGGATTCCGCAACAATTCTTTTTTTTGGCCCGTTGCCAACGAGTCACCAAAAGCTTCGTGATCTAGCTCGTAGTGAGCATTGAGACAAGCACAGAATTGGGATTTTTTTAAAAATCACTCAGAAAATGAAATTTTTGAAGTGTAGTCTGAAATTTTGAAGTGTCGTCAATTATTTGTCATCATCTGAAAACTATAGTTAATCAATCACCATATCAAAAAACTGTTTATTCAGAGCTTTTTTTTTTCATTTTAAACTTTTATTCTGTATTGAGATACTCCTAGTTGTACAACATATACCGGGTAACGCCCATAAAAGAAAAATACTTGTCATACAATTTCATTATGGAGTCTATCGAAAAAATGCTTTTCATACTTTTTCAATAAAAGTTTTTTTTTTCAAAAAATTTGAAACCTAGAAAATGTTCGTCATACAAGATCATATATAAAAAATGCATGACATGCATCTCTTTTATAATACAGATACAATTTTAAGCATAAAACTTTTTAAATTTTTTTTTCTATTGCATACTCGATTCTGTGCTAAAAAAACGTTTTACGGAAAAAAACTTGCCGGCAAAATTTGACATTTCGTGTCTATAATATAGTCTATGTTGAGTTTTTACAGAAAAAAAAATAAAACAAAAACACAAGCGAGATTTTTTTTAAAACAACTATTATTTTAATTTTTCACATACCTTAATTTGAAAAACAAATAAGTCTCTTCTCTCAGCCAGCAAAACTTTCAAATAAAAAACTTTTAATCCATATACACAACAAATACTTTTTAAGTATATAACTCTGAGTGAAAGAGTTAGCTGTAGAGTCTGAAGAAATCTCTAATGGGTGGCAGTTAACACACAGATTATCTGTAAATGGCAAATATCACCAATTCATCTGTGTGGTAACTGCCACATGCAATCGGGTCTTTTTTTTCTTCCAGTGTCAAAGCAAGAGCTGAAAACAGGAACTAGTAGCCGCTGTTCTTACACATTCTTTGTTTTGCTCAAAAAAATCGTAGCGACCTCCAAAAAACTTTTTTTTAAAATAAATCAGAAGAAGTTGAGGGTTATTATAGCCTCATATGATTTAAGTTGTAACCTTTAAACACTATAATCTTAAGCAAAAAATCGTGTTTTGTCACAGGCTCATGTTGTCATTGAAAACGAAGGGTTTTTTTCAAAACAAAACATTAGATCGCAAATAAAAAGCATCGACTAGCTTCACCTTTATCTGAGTACCTTAAGATGAGAACCATTAACGATTGCACTAACAAGACATCGTTAAAACGGATACAAAAAAATGGCCTCATTTGACCAATTTCACTACTTGGATTGACAGTTTCTGGAAGATAAAGGAGAGGTGATGGAGTTTAGTTTCTGTTCACAGGGACACTAATTTGAACCTCTCTTGTGGTTTCAAATCAGACCAGCATCAGTTTTTCATATTCAAAACTAAAATGAAAGAGAAAACAAATTTCCATTTTTGATTGCGTACTTGAACCTCGCGTAGAACTCATTGATTCAAAGAAGAGCTTGACAACTGATGGATTCATTTTAGGACCCCATGATAAATATGCTCTCTGAGCGAACTTCAACCTTGACAACTTAAAATTTCAAGTTTCAGAGGCATGCAATAGTTGCCTATAAACTTTTGTTTCAAACTATCAAAACAATTTATTTATCAACACGCCAAACAAATAGCCCAAACAATTGCATAAATTTGGTGCACTCAAGCTAAAGTGTCGTAGAGGTTGATAAATGAAAATTCAATAGTAATTGCAAGCCTGAAAGGAACAGTCGCCTGGAGAAATTTATCAATCGGAAACATTTAAAAATTGGATCACATCAGACGATAATAACGTTGGCAAAAAAAAAAGAATTCTAATGTTCTAATTACTTTACAAAGAAGTTACAAACAAAGAAATTAATAAGTATTTTCGAGGCTTCCATAAAACAAGAAAATAAAACAAAAAATGTGAGTTCTTTCATTTCAACTAAGAACCACTCATTCCTCATGAAGCGAAAATTCCAAAAACTAAAAATACCATACAAATTCCGATTATCAAGAAACTAAAAAGGTCTAGTTAAGCAAGTTTGAAAGCGATGAGAAACTAAACACAAGACCAATTTCAATTTTAAAAGAGAATATCGCGTAAAAACAAAAAAAGTGTTTAACTTTAAGTAAGGAAATTGAAACTTTTTATCATGTTTTTGTTAATATAGGTCATCAATTGGCAAAAAAATGAAATCATTTCAAAGAATTCCACCTAAGCAGGAAACTTTTTTCTAGCGAGAAAAAAAATCAGTTTTATTTTCCTTAAACTACATTCCAAATACACTGTGAATTTTTTATGTTGAGTTCTTTTTCTCCGATCAGAACTCTTTTTGTCCGACAGAGCAATAATTTTTACTCCGACAATACTAATAAACAAAATATAACAAATCGAACGTATAAAAAGAACAGATAATTATAGGTCAATAACTTTTTTACCAGTTTTCAACATAACTTTTGAAAGTTATTCCAGATTTCTGGATAATTACGGTAAGTTTTGATTGATATGATTACTCTGACAAAACGAATACACATAGCAGATGCTTGGTACAAAACCCTTTTTCCTGACCGCCTTAAATTATTTATAGTATTACCAAATTAGGAGTGCAAGAAAAAACAACCAGATATCTGGAGGCAAAATCTGTTCTGACAATTGTTTTCAATTTATTGGAAAAATTTTCTTCAAAAATGGCGAAGTTTATTTCCTGCATAAACACGGTGTTTTGACTAACACCCAATAGGGGCTCAAACGTAGTTTATTAGTAATATAGACTCTGATGAACTTCATGTAAGACATCCGAAATGTTTGCCAATTGAACCTCAATGCATTTAATCCAACTTTCATAGGTCTCACAAATCGTTTCAAAATCTTTCACACGTAATACTTCACCAAAAACTAAGAACTACGGACTACGCGGTCTTATTGAAGCCTTGCCAAACTCATATTTGACCAAAAGAGTAGTCGAAATAGGCTCCAAAATGTCGAAATTGAAAACTTTTCACTCTGGAGTTCCATATGGATCTGTACTCGCAGAATTTTTTTAAAAATTGTTTTTGTAGATATCCGACACTTTTAATGATAGTCATTTCAAAATATTTAACTTTGATTTTCGAGATATCATCACAAAAAATAAAGAACTTTTATAAGATACTTTTTTTTCTAATTGTTGGGTTAAAATGTTTGGACAAAAAAATCCACTGTAGTTGAAACTTCCGGTACCAAGGGGGTTTGATTTTGTAGTCCTTTCATTAGCCATAAATGACCAGGCCTAATTGGCCTTCTGATGCCTTTGAAAATCAAAGTTATGTAAACTGAAAAAGGTTTTTTGAACACTATCTGATATAGCCACACTTATGATCAATAAATCCAAACAAATAAAGTAATTTATTTGGAAAAATTAAACTGAAAACGAATTCAGAATTTATTTCAGTATTTAATTGATCCAGTAATGACAAGGTAGTTTCTTTTTTTAAGCAAATGTTCCTGTCTGCTCGCTTTCGGTTCACTGCCAAACTTTTCTGGATGATCTATCACATATTTCCGCATCACATAGCTTTTTCTACCAGCTGACAAAAATCAATCCTCGGTCATGGCCCAACTAGCAATTTGTAACCCCAGAAGTCTTTACTAACTAGGATATCAGGTGAAAATATTCTCAAAGAACTGAAAATTTTCAATGTAGTATAATCAGTAGCGGATTCACCGGGAGGGGGTGGGGGCGGACACCTCTTCCTCCGGGATTCGACCCCCTGCCGACCCAAAGGTCGGCAGGGGGTCGAATGTGTACTATTTTGAGATATCTATTTTTGTTGAGGTACCCTAAAATTTTTCTAAAGGCGCCTTTGGCGCCAATATATACCAACTCTTGAGGGTGAAGCGCGCGCCGAAAAAACGCAATTTTTTGGTCAAAATATTCCAAAAATTGCCTAAAAACTGTCTTTTCAGAAACTTGCGGCGCAGACAATTTGGTCAAAATCAGGGGGGCTTTAGGGGGGACACTCCCCCTCAGGGATTGGACCCCCTGCCAAACCAAGGGTTCCCTTTGGTACTTTTTAAGAAATCAATTTTTGGCCGACCGATCCTAACTTTTTTCTAAAGGCGCCTTCTGTGCCAATATATACTAACTTTGAGGGGGAGAGCGCTCCAAAAAGAAGCGATTTTTTTGTCAAAATTTTCAGGAGAGCACGAAAAGTCAGTTTGGTTGACCTAAAAAAACGTCGTCAAAATTCTCGAAATTTTTTTCAAAGTCCGCCCCCCCCCCCATTTCAAAATCCTAGATCCGCCCCTGGTCAAAATGGGTAATTTATAGTGATTTTGGGGAGCTCAGAAAATCAATTTGGTCGACCTAAAGAAAAAACTCGACAAAATTTTTGTTGAAAAAATTGTTTTTTTTTCATCGAATAAGTTTTAATTAATTCCTGCGGCGCACAAAATTTTTGACAAACAGGGTCCTGATAGCAATTCCGAAGAGCTCGAAAAATAATATTGGTTGACCAAAAAAGTTTGACACCCCCCCCCCCCCCCCACACACACACACACACACACACACACGCAATAAAAACTTCGGCCCAACGTCACAGTACATAGACTATTTTTCGAAAAACAGAAAAACAACACAACTAATTTCCAGATTATAACTACTAATTCACAGAGTTGCCCTTTTAAATCAGACAACACTACCAAAGTTGTCTTCAATCAAAAAGATCTACCAGGCATTGAAATTCTCTGTCATCGAATCGAGCATATTTTTTGAACTTTACCCGGTAAAGCAATTTAGCATGTGATTAAAGCACCAATCAAATGGTTCAATTATATCAAACTCGTGTTTCGAAAAAAAACTTCGTAGTCATTTTTGTGTGTGTGAGAAAACTCTGTATTTCACATTAATATGATTAATTATTATAAAATATCAAACCCAACAAATGCGATAGAAACAATGCCAAACGACACAGCCTAATAAGTTATGCTAATTCAATTTATAGTAAGTTTGATTGTTCGGTTTGAAATCAAAATAAAACAATGATCTGCTGAACCATGCTGATTTTTGCCGAAATCATTTGATTCGCTGCAACAACAATGGTGTATGATTTATGCGTTCAAAACCTTCTTCGCATCCAAAATAACGCACATATTTGGGTTTGATAAATCATTTTAATTGCCTAAAATGTATATTAATGGATAAATGTAACTGACATATATCAACTGACTACGTTTACTGTATTGGTAAAATAAAAAAAAACAATTCCATGACAATGAAAAGTAAAGTAAAATGAAAACTTTTGAGATTTGTTAAAGCAAAATTAAATTTCAAAAAAAAACTTAAAAAAACTCGAATCAAAACTCGAATTAAAAAAACTCGAGTTAAACTTAAAAAAAAAATTCGAATCAATTTGCATAGATACTTTCACACGACTTTCACTTCGAAGCTTTTTTTTTGCAATATTTTTTTTTTCAGATTGGCCCATGACTCCACTGACGCAATTGCGTGCCTGAAATACGTTTTATTTTTATTGCCAACATAGTAGTTTTGATTAAAAATTAAATGCTGCCTTGCGTATTGTCAAAATTTTTGCATTTTTCTTGATTAATTCCTACAGCATCCTAAAAAAAGTACTTCAACCATTTTACACTCCGGAACCAAAAAACTTATGTTAATTTTGTTTCAGATCCAGCTTGCCCAGAAGAGTTCAAAAGAACTGCGTGGAGTTTGAAAACAAACAAGTGCTACAGGCCGCTGCCACTAAACAAAAATGTTCGGAGAGGTTATGGAAACATCTACGAGGCCGTGAATAATTGTGAAAGATTGTTAGTATGTAAAAAAATTAAGCGCATTCAGCTTCTCCAATCCTCCTTTTCACCGATATTAGAAAAGAAGATTCGTTTTTTAATGAAAACATGAATAAACTTGACCATTTCATCCGTTTTTTATAAAAGCAGAATTTTTTTTATCGGGAATACTTCCTAAATAGGAATGAGTTACGATTTGAGTAGAAGGGTTCATATGAATGGGTTTTCATATGTTTTAAACAGTCAAAAATGCGTTGTCAAGCTTAAGGTAAAAACGACCGCGTTGACTTTTTCACTCAGA
Organism: Symsagittifera roscoffensis; assembly: GCF_963678635.1. NCBI lineage: Eukaryota > Metazoa > Xenacoelomorpha > Acoela > Convolutidae > Symsagittifera > Symsagittifera roscoffensis. Next base: position 42,129,850 of record NC_087071.1, read on the forward strand.
GTATGCTAGTCATACAATTCCTTACAAGGAAACGTTTTTTGGAAAAAGTAGAAACTTATTACCCAATAAACATTTCGCGTTTCGCAATTATTACAAGGAGGAAGAAAACCGAAATATTGTACCTGATTGGAAGAAAATAGACAATTTTGCTAATTGTTTTTGTCATACATTTTTCAGATAAAAAATTTCCTCCGTTAAACATATCTCTACAATATCTCTATGAGACTTCAATGGCCGATATGACCTAAGGGCATTCCTTATCCAGACTTACGGTGCTTGCAGACACACTCAAGAAAAAAAATTTAAAAATATTGTCGTGTAAGGCAGAATTCGATTGATTCAGTGCAGCACTAAATTGCATGTAAAGACAGAAAGCTAGTCATACAGTTTTTATGTTGGGAGAACAACAGTCGCATAATTTTCATGTCTACTATTTGCGTAAACTGACTTTCAGAATTTTTAAAATGCCCTTTTATTTCATTCTATTAGATGAAGACTTAAACAAACTTAGTTCGCAAGTTAAAGATCTTTCTCAGTCAAAATGAAAATGTTATCATCATGGTTATTTCTTGCTTTGAAAAAATTTTATGAATATTTTTTGAAATTCAACAAAAATTGATTCAATTTTAAGCATGTCATTTTTGTTTATCAGCTCAAAATCGTCTTTTTTAAAATGAGCAATTATAAAAAAGAAAAAAAATGTTGGGTTTGCAGTTTTTTGAAACATGAATAACATCCAGACTTTGCATGCAGTTACGTTCTTTTTTTTTTCAAGTGACAGAAAGGTAAAATTGAACATTTGCAGAAAAAAAAGGAGGAAGTCAAAAGTATATTTTCATTTTTTACAACTGTTTTTCAGGCAATAAATGATTCATTTCATTTATAATTAAATATTTTACAACAATAAACCAGAGATTTTGGAGCCCAAAAAACATTATTTGTGTAAAAGTAACCTTTATTACCCTTTTTGCGTAAAAAATTTCTTTTGTTTAAATATTATATAAACAATCTTCTAAATTCATAAGTTTAATCAAAATCTGTATAAAAAAAACGGGAGAGACTCTGTATATATTATTTGATTCGTAAATTTTCTGAACTTTATTTAAATTCTAAGAAAACAATTAAATGTCCAGAAAGTATAAGGATTGTAAAACGGTCCAGTTATTGCCTCAGTCATTGAATTAGTGAATACTTTTGCACATAAACTGTGAGCAAAAAAAAATACATTTTGAAAATCTTCGTCAGTGTAATTAAAATATTGTACATTTGAAAAATCTCCGTTCTTAACGCAAATCATAATTTTCAGGAGATCTTACTGAATTTTTCCTATGATTGACATTTTTGGCGCAAAATTGGAAAAAATAAATGAAAAATATTGATAAGTTAGAGAATCAAAGCAAATACCTTTCCCTGCTAGATAATAATAGATAATTGTTTCTAAAAGTTTTTTTTTCAGGTCAAACATCAGCACCAAAAGTTAAGAGAAAAGCGTATTATTAGGAATTACTCAAATTAAATGATAGGCGTAAGAGATGACAATATCAATATATAATCTGAATTTAGTATATATAATTAATCCAATCATATTGCGTAAAAAGTTCGTAAACTATTTGTCTATAAGCTTAAGTATTACATGCATCAAAATTTTTACTAAAACTATATAAGGATACTGTTTCAGTATGATTTGATGTTGATTATAAAAAGGCGATAAGGAGATAAGAAAATAAGCAAATCAAAAAGGCATGGAAGCAGTTTGATAGTTTTATTTAATCAAGGTTTTCATCAATAAAACCAACAACAAGAGTGGTCGTATCAAGGCAAAGCCCTGAATGTTGCGACTGCTTTTTAAGGTCTATGGGGCAGTAACAACTTGAAAAAACTGTAATAAAGTTAACAAAATATAATGAAAACATATAATACCTTTGAAAAATTTTGTAAAAATCATACCCGCACACGCTATTGAACGTACACAGTGATAGTTTTTGCTCCTAGTAACCAACAAACTTTGGCCAATAAGCTTCTTTCGACCAATTTGAAACAATTTTCAAGACGAATTAAGTCTCCGCTTTCGCGTTAGTAGCGCGGATCATTTCGCACGATAACTGTCCCAAATTGGCCAAAATGGCAGTCTGGAACCAGCTCGAAACAAGTATTTAATATATCAGTTTATATTCATGAGAACTATTACTGTAAATTACTTAGAACTAACCAATCATGATCCATGACTAAAACCTACAATAATTTGTAAGGCTAAAACTGTTTATAATTTCAGCCAGAGAAGGAAAAATATAACTCAGCAAACAGTTGCTCTTCCTCAGAACAGTTCTTGATTCTAAACCTCGCAAATACCAGTATACGCTAGATCTATTGAGACTAAGAAATATAAGAGAAAGACTAAGATTGGTTTTCGAATAAGAAGTTTTTAACCGACCGAAAATAAGATAGCATGATGAACAGACAGTGGACCCTATCCAACATTACTCTATGAGAAAGCCACCCGGACTCAAGCTCATCTGATGCAATCAAAAGAGTCCCAAGCAGACTTACACTAAATTAGATTTATAAAAAACAAATGTAGATAAAACAAATTAGATTCGAAAAAGCCAACAAAATGATAAACCAAATCGAAAAGAAAACTGCTTTTTCCACGTCTTAATAAGTCTAAACAAATCAAGTCCATACCAAAGCTGAAGCCAGGTCACAACCAGGACGACAAACCAAACCTCTGCATCGCAAAGGGAAAAATTAGACTAAAAAGATTATTTATCTACAAAAACATTTATGCAGTAAACTTCTGTTCGTCACTATTTGAACTGCAATAAAAAGAGCTGTAAAATTGATTTCCAACCACTAAATTTTAATACAAGGCATAATAAGTGTTATACAAAAACACCTCGTTGACAACAAAATTTATATATAATCTCAAAACTTCCAAATCTGCAGTGATTTTTTAAAAGAAATTTCAAATTTTAATGTTTATTGAATTAAAGATTCAAAAAATCAAAGCTTAAATAGTATAAAGATTTAGTTTTTTTTTTAAAATATGGTTCCTTGCTTTTTCTGGTTCCTCGGGGACTTCTTCTGTTATTGTTTTTCTTCACCTAAAACAAATAACAGAATTTCAAAACAAGTACCTTAAACCCAATTCAAGATCATCAAGACCTTTCTTGGATCTTTAACCATTTTTAAATCATTAAAATTTTAATTATATTTTTATCAAGGCCTATCCTTGTTTAACTTAAATCCTAATTTTATTCATTTAAAACCAGATCATCAAGGCTATGCTTTTTCTGAATAAAATTGATTTCTTTCCATGTTTTTTTCTGCGGACATGAGCTTTAAGGTAGTTCAATTGCGAAATCGAAAAACTCAGATCGATGGAGTCATAAACACATCCATTTATTGCTTGGCCGATATGACTACTGTCAAATAAAACTTAGATATTCCTTTGTTTGATTTCTGTCATAATTTTCGTTCCAGAGGTGCAAATCTGTTGGAAGTTGACGGAGAAGAGGAGCTGAGTAAGCTGCGTGAAGCCTTTCCGGAGCTTAAAGACAGCACACTCTGGATCGGAGTAGCCAGACAAAAAGTGACAAGGCAACCAAATGTCCAGAACTCGAAGGCAAATATCCCACATAAACCCCCTCATAAACCTTGATCCACTATGGAAAACCATACACGACCACTGTAAAAACCTTTTATCAGAACTTAACAAATACTAAAATTAGTTTTAGTCGGAAAAAAACTTAAAAAATCAGAATAATTTTTTTCTCGGGACTGAGAGAAACTCCCAACCTCGGCCAATATGGGTTTCACATGCTCTCGGATTGACCAAAATTTCTATCAAACAGTCTTTTAAAAAATTCATTTAATTCAATACATACAGAGAAGTTCATGATAAACACTTGTAAGACTTGTTTTTCTCAATAAAACAAAATTATGATTGCTTCTATTTTTTGATTGTTTTTGAAAAAAAATGAAACACGGAACCCATGCCTTTGATCCTTTTCACTCCTGATTCAGTGATCGAAACACTAAATTTCATGGCGGTTTTACTATATCATGTAAAAAAAATAAACATCTCAGCCTGAAATTAAAAATCAAAAGATGATTTTTTATGAAGCTTAGGTCATTTTTGGTGGAAATTTGAGGGAAATTTTTCTTACTGTTTCATTCATAACTGTTTTTTGCTATTGGGGTTATGTGAGTCACCTGTATTTTGCATACAAAAACAGTTCGCTAAGCTATCTGATGGCTCGGAAGTGGTAAACTCGAAAAACGATAATTGGTTTTGGCTCGACGTCAATCGTTCATTAGACCACGCGACCTGGAAGTGCGTTTCAACATGGGGTAAGTTGAGACAGCGACGTATTTTAATATTTACGATTTTATCCCCTGAAGTTTTTTATGTACGAAGGGTCGAACTAAACAATTTTTTTTGTCTGGCAGGTGGAGTTCAGCATTCAAAAACCGACAGAAAAACGCAAGGACATTAATCAGTTTTGGATAGTTATGTTGGCAATGGTTGGTTAAGAGTTTTCTGCGTTTTCTGCCCCCTCACTTGATAGTAGCAGCCGACATCAAAATCTGCTAAGAAGTAAAATTAAGCAAAAAAATTAAGCGTTCCAGTAAGATTTAAATGACAAAACAAAGCCGGGGGAGTACACACAGTATCGATAAAATTCGTTTTACAGTTATTATATGCCCTGATATAGGTTCCCCCTTACCTAAAAAGAGAAACATTTATCTGCGAAATTTAAAAAAATGCAGATTTTGGGGATTCACTCAGTCAATTTTTGTTTAATAACATACAAATTTTTGTAGTTTTTTTATGTTAAAAAAATCTAAATGAAGGCCTAGCTTGCATACTTAGCGAGCTTCTCAACAATTAGTTTGCGTCCAAAGTTTTAAACTGCTTCTGCTGGTGTTTACAGGGACTTTTTGGCATTTAGTTTATCTCTTTTTCGCCTTCTAAATAAATGGCCTAACGACTCCGACGTCGTTTTCTTTTCGGTTAAATTCTAAAACAATTAACTTTGATCCATAAGTATTCAAGAAGTTTGATCCATCAGCATTTGAAGTTTCAACTGTGAATCGATAGAGTTTGGAAAGAAAAATACAGAACAGCTGAAAAAAATATGATCACTACATCGCGTGCAAAACAAAAAGTTTGCAACTTCTCTGTCCGTGACTGCAGTTTACTGTTTTTGAACCTCGTCAATTGTGTCGACATGGGTTTTGCGCTAAATGCTATGGAGAATTATTGACAGCAGGGCGTGAGAAGACTCAGATTGTCAAACGAACTCTTCTCATGAACCATAGCTCGCCAAAACTACTGACATGAGACTTCTTAACTAGAAGAAAGCTTCAAGAAATCTTGTCCATGAACTATGGCTGAAGCGAGAATACATACAAAGATCCCTTAAAACAAATTCTCTTTATAATGGAGAGGCCTTTTGTAAAATTGTCAGCCTGCATGTTTAACGACACTGCGAACTTCAAGTCTTCAGCCTGGACACAAAAAATCTGAGAATACATAACATCTGAACGAGACTTGTGACTGAAATCTTACTAACTCTTAACATCAAGTCAAAACGGTTTCAGCGAGAATTTCGTTTGAAAAATAGCCTCGTCTTCTGGCTACTTAGAAAATGGAACGCACATGGAATCTGGCTGCTTGGCCGTGTGAGACAGTTATTCACTAGCCCCGATCGTATGACAAGGTCATGTGAAGTAAAGTTAGCTGGTTTAAAACGCTCCAATGTTATTCTCGCACATTTGATGCTCAAACCATTTCTGGTTAGGGTGGCTGCGATGGTGTTTATGATTAAACAGTCTCATTTAGAAATACCGCCATTGTGCTTTGTAATTGGGATCATGATTGAACAGCGTAGTCTGGAAATCCCAAGTTTTAGTGTAACAATTGTAATGCAATGAATTGATGAAACAAAAATGTGATATCGTGTTGGATAAGTATAGACGTAAAACCAACCCCACGTTCACTTCTCGTGTAACAGCTTTTCCTCATTCATCCACAAACTGTTGGGTGGCTCAACAATAAGTAACCGTTAGGTAAAAAAATGGTTGGGATTTTTTTTTGGTATAATTTTGTTCAAAATTTTCAGAATTGATAGTTTTAGAGAGAAGAGCACAATTTGCAATTTTTTGCAGTGTTCATTTGAGTTTGTTGAAATTGTTTGCAAAATTGGCACAACAAGGACAAAAAAACGTGAGCCAAAAACGCATTTTTGGGTCGAAAACTTCAAAAAAATGCTAAAAACGCTTTTTTTGGCCTGTTTTTTCAAAATTATTTTGAAAATCCGCCTCCTCTCGAGAAACTCCTAGATCCGCCCCTGTATTTATAAAAATTTACATATAAGATTATATATATTTAATCAATTCATTTATTATTGAGTATAGTGAGCGTAGTGAGTACTCTTATAAAATTCTTGGTGATACTTGGTGGTGTTTTTTTTCAGTAAAAAGTCCTAATTTCTGTTCTCGATCAAACTCAAATTCCGCGGCTTAACTTTCAATTTCCTTCTAAGCTCACTTCGTTTCCTTTGTTCAAAGGAAGGCAAACTCCTCCATCGGGCAGCGAAAGTGTAAAAGGTACTAAGAATGTATTCGACTTCTAAATTTGAAAATGGAAACTCGCTATCAAATTTTCCAGCGACCTAAAAACGTTAGCTATTGTTTTCAGTCATTTTCCTCAAATTGGATTACAAAATTTACAAAAAAAAACGCCGATTAAAATATACTCGAAAATTCTTGAAAAAAGTTGAATTTTTTTCCAGTAAAAAAGTTGGGTTTTTTTCTATTTCCTTACGTTAATTACTTTTTTCAGTTGGCTATGTTAATTAAAATTAATTAAAAGATTTTATTGGGTTACGATCGATTTTAATCTTTTTTGTCGCTTGAGAGTGACTTCAGAATCGATTATTTTGACGACATTTTAGACGCTCTACCCAAATTAAATGCGAGCCTTTTCACTTTTTTGCTACTTATTGTGAAGTACTGTTTTCAGGTGAATCAAACGCTTTGCGCGCTATTGACTGCTATGACAACGATGAAGAGCCACAAGCTGTTTGTGAAATTACCCCAGAAATCGAACGAGAGCCAGAAGAAAAAGTCGTGCTTCAGTACAAATAAATTTCAATGGTTTATGCAAGTGAATAAATTGAATGAAAAATGTTTAGGAAATGGTTTCTTTATTTCAGTAACAGATTCATTTTATAATCGTTTACTTGATATGTGCAATGCAATCTGAAAGTGTGTTAGAGTGTGTTAGCGTGCTATAGTCATAAGTGTCACCACGCATGTGTCATTTTTTCAGAATTAGAAAAAGCATCAAAGCACCATTTTTTCTAAGATACCCAAAGCAAATGACTATGTAAGCGACCTTTTTGATTAAAAAAAACAAAAAAGCCTGTAATATCACCAAACAATGGCTTTATTTATAGTAAAAAGGTATTGAAAAAATGCTAAAACACGACAAAAAAGCTGTTATTCAGGAAAGTATTTCATGCACATTCCTAGTCGCTTGAATGTAAAAGAAAAGATGATATCTGCCAATTCTCTATTAAATGATTTTTTATTTTCTATTGATTTCTCCGAGGTCAATCAGAAAGAATACTTTAATATTGCCTATATGTTGTTTACGAGTGAAAAGGTTTTTAAATTTTTCAGGTAGATAATCATTTTTACACTTTTTTTATTTCAGTTTTTATCTACTACTAACTAACAACTGCAGTTTTGAAACTTTTCTGAGTAATTTCTAAGTTTCCACACTTACCCAGAATCGAACTACTAAAAAGTTCGTTACCTAACAATTTTTCGTGAAAAACATTAGTTTAATCAGCGTTTGATGATTTCACAGAGCTGGGACACAAAATAGATAAAATCAATTTAAAATTGTTGAAAGAGACAAAAAGCGTTTGAAAATTTTTCAAAAACGCTGTCAGTCAATCCCACATATTGGAACCGACTGAAAACAGTCAAGGAATGTTTTTGGGTTACTAAAACTACTATGTTAGGAAAAAATACGCCAGAATTCATAAAAACTTATTAATAACACTGACATCGCTAGACATAGAGATTTAAAACTATTTTTGCCTAATTCTATTAAGCTTTCAAAGTGATTTCAAGTCCGGGGTGGCTTTCTCATAGATTACTTCGGATAGGGTGCACCGTCTGTTTGTCACGCATCTTATTTTCGGCCGGATATATTCGTGCAACTTCTTAGTCTAATACCACTCCTATCTTTCTCTTATATCTCCTACTCTCAATAGATCTAGCATATACTGGTATCTGCGAGGTTCAGAATCAAGAACTGTTCTGAGGAAGCGCAACTGTTTGCTAGGTTATTTTTATTCTCTTCTGGCTGAAACAATAATATTTTCAGCCTTACAATTTATTGTAAGTTTTATTCATGGATTATGATTGGTTAGTTCGAAGTATTTCACAGATATATTTTTTCAAGAATATAGTAGGATATTACAAATACTTGTTTTGATTGGTTCCAAAACTGTTCGCGCTAAACTAGGATAAAAAAAACTAATCGATTGCATGTTGTCCTGTAATTTTGATCATCATCAAAGTCTTTTTCTACAAATTCTGACACTTCGAGCCGTATGCTAAATTTTAGGTATGTTGCATCGAATAAAACGGTTATTCATTTAGTTGAAGACAATTCTTTAGAAAAACATAACTAACATCTGAAAAATAAACAACAGAAAAATCTTGTTTGTGTATGCCATCTTTCAAGTCAAAAAGAAAAACTTACTTTGATTTTAAAGATGGACAATTTTTGAAACAAAGAAAACGCTAGACGCTTCTAAACAGACAACTTGATCTGAATTTAGCAAAAGGATAATAGAGAAAGTGATGAATCTTTGATTTGTTTCAAAGCAATGTTTCAATACTTTTGTAAAAATTTAAATTATTGATATAGTTCAAGTCAGCACCGAGTAGAAGCACTGCTGATACTCTTCCATATTTTGGTTATGTGTCAGCTATTTTTCGTGTCTCAAATAGCTGATTTTTGCTTGAGATTATGCATTTGACTCGTATTTGAACAGCCTTTAAAGCTAAACTGGATAAAACGAATAAAATTTTGGGTTGAAATACTCGTTTTTGTGTAAAAAATACTAAAGTCCAAATAAAAATGAATTGCAAAAACTCTGTCAATTTCAGTCTGACGAGAAGAGATTTTCTTGAAACGGATCGGAGATTTCTCATGATTTATTTTCAGAGAAATTTTAGTACAAAAAACGAAGAACAAGTTTGTTCCGTCTTTTCAAGAAATTGATTGACTAATTGATTCTTCCAGAGCAAAAGATGCAATTTAAGTAGCCATTTTTGACGCTATTTTTTTTTTCATTTTATCCGGAAACATTTGATGTTGTGAGCAGAAACTTATGAAGTATCTCTAGCTGCGATCTTTTAAATGTGTGTCATAAGTGTTCGAAAACCGTCAATATGGCCAATTGCGATTTTTAGCGCCGAAAAAACTTCGTGCTATCAACGCGTAGATTGTGACTTAATCCCGCACAAAAATCGTTTCAAATTGAAAAGAAGCATGCTAGTTTTAGGGTAAACAGCGTGTGACGTGACAAACTTCAGGAAAATTGTAAAAAATATATATCTTATTGAATACTATTCGAACACTACTCTTTAATGAAGTCTAACACTACTTCATAGGCGTTAATTAAGTACAGTTTTAATGATATCGACCTGATACGAGCAGTCTTGAATCTGTTTTAATAACTCAGCTATCCACTAGTCTAAAGTACATCTGACAATCTCTTAAAAAGAGTTATTTCAAAAAGGAGCATTTTTCCAGCCTTCTAACTCAAAGAAAAGAATATGATAATTTGTTTTCGCCCAGATATGATAAAACAAACTATATACCAAGTAGAAAAAAAATCGCTTGAATGAAAAACTAACGCGCTAAGGACGTCAACATGGCTACTCTCTCCATTGAGCAACTCAACTATTTGATTTGTAGGCAATCATTTCGGTTTTGGTTTAGTCGAACATTGAGAGTCATCATATTGATCACAAAGCAAAAGAAACGCAGGGATTAAAGAAAACAATTATCGTGAGAAGTGAAAGTAAGACAAAAGTTTTGGAAAAACACTCACGACACATTACGAGGCCAACCTGTGCATTCTGTGCATTGTAAGCGGATTCCACAACAGGCAAAAATCAGATTTGTCGCGGAATCCGCAACTTTGCTACTTTCTTTTGATCTTCTTCGCTGTTGTGGATTCCACGAACAAATACCTAAAACACTGTACCGCTCAAAATCACTCCAAAAAGAGACGTTTTTGCGGAATCCGCAACCGTACTTGCTGAGTCCAGAACAGTTTTTGGAATCCACAAACAAATAAAAAGACATTTGCATAATTAATTTGAGCTGTTGCAGATTCCGCAACTTGTAAGTGGAATCCACAATTTGTACGTGAAATCCGCATTTTGTTTGCGGATTCCGTTAACATATATGTATATGTGTAGTATAGCGTTTAAACTTATATCTTTTATTTACTGGTCACCAGAATAATCAACCTTAATTACTACATTGATCAACTACCAGTTGAAATATCAAACTTTTGGTCTCAATTCCTGTCAACCTAACCTCGATCTCAAAACCCGTCAAATTCGATTTCAACTTCGATAACGAATATTGACCTACTTCGAACTGAACATTGGTCCCAAATACTGATGCAGTCCCAAATACTGACCTAATTCGGCAATATGCTGTGCGTTGTGGCTCCAAACACTCTCAAGACAATGAATAAAATTTTTGAGTTCATTCGGCGTTAGGCTTCTAATATCAAAATTTTGGATTGACGCAATCCTAAATACTGACCTAAATTGGCGTTATGCTGCGTGTTGTGTTTCCATACACTCTCAACCCAATGAATAAAAATATTGAATTTACTTGGCGTTATGCTTCCAAAATCAGTATTTTGGATTGATGCAACCCAAAATACTGACCTAATTTAGTGATAGGCTGTGTGCTGTATTTGCATACACTCTCAACCCAATTACTCCAAATAATGAACTTATTCGGTGTTGTGTTTCAAAATACTAAAAGGTGATATCCACAGATTTAATTAGCAAGTGTTTTGAGATTTGTTCGTGGATTCCGCTGTCAATGATTAAGTCCCTACCTTTAAATTCCGCATTGCTATAGATAAGTTTTCTAGCTCTAGCTTTTAGTTGTTTAAATGCAAGTTCAGTAATAAACAAAAATCTTAATCCACTTACATTCGCGGAATCCACCTACAGTGGTGGACTCCAGAACAACTAGCAATATTCGCTGTTGCGGATTCCGCGGCACAACAAATGTGCCGACAAACTTTGCATTACAGGTATTTGCACGCGGAGGTTTTGTAAGTGGAATCCACTGACATTTTGGACCACGGAGGTTTTGTAAGTGGAATCCAGTGACAAAATGTTTAAGGTTTGTCTATCGAATCCAGGAATATACAGACACAAATTGTAAGCCTATTCAGTGCACAGTTTGGCCTCGTAATGTTTGATTTTCATATTTCATATTCTATCAAACAGGAAGAAGATAAAAAAACTATGTTCTAAAGTATTATTTCAGCTTAGAAAAGCTCCCGGGCTGAATTCCCACTGTTAATTAGCGCTTTTCCGTTGTATCCAGGTGATTGAATTTTTTTTCCAGCGTTGAATCATTTATAAATCAGAGGTTTTTAAATAGCTAAACCTGCGATATTTCAAAACTATTTCAGCAATTAATCCGTAGATAATCAGCGCTAAAGCTTAAGAAGTTTTATCTCAATCTAGAAGCTTTCAAATGAGAGTGTGAGTTTGTGACTCCTTTAATTTGTGTATATCTCAGTAGTTGTTGCGCAAAATTTGAAAAAATGTCTAAGTAGCAATTGATTCCGGGATCGGAAACCAGTAGTTCACAATTTTTGCTCATTTTGATAGGATTTTTATTGCTGTTTTATCGCTGAAAACTAGCCAAATCAGTGATAATCTATCGATAGAGTTTGCTATGGTGGCAATGAACATCGATAATTCATCAATGGCAATCCAAGTTTTTTTTCACTCTGACCCAAATAATTGTTAGCGGAGTGGGTAAAAAACATTTCCTTGTCTATTCGACAACAAGTAATAGGTTGTTATAATCATTTAATTATGTTCGCTTAAATTAAATCGAGCTCACCTCCTGATAAAATTGCTCGGAAGTGAACAAAAAAACTCTTAAAAAAAACCTAACTTTTTGTCAAGTTTTGTGCTTTCTTGAATTTTCAATTAGCAGTTGTCATCCTTTGTGAACTAAGCAGCGCGGATTAGGAAAACATTTCAACCATCAATTTTCGATTGTTTAGTTGCGTATTGTTTCGGTGTTTTCAGATTTCAAAGCTTTTCTTTCTAAAAGTCACTCTGTCCGTTTTCATTAGTTAGTTGTCCTTAAATTGTTGTGTTCATCCATTGGGCAAAATCATTGCATGACAGGCTTGTATATCGGGCGTTAAAAATCATGGTAAACTACTCGATTTGTGGCACTGCTCAAATCGGGCTAACAGCCGGCCTCATTTTGCAATCGCAAACTTAAAATGAAAACTCCGGATGAGATTGTTTGGGGTTTTTTAAACCTAGTCCTAAAATCCTAATAAATCTAAGGCGGTCGTCGCTGATGAGTGGATTTCGGTTGTAGCCCGTTGCCTTGGTTGTTGCTCAGAAGGCTGCTGCTGCTGATGTCAAAGAGTCGATTCCTATTGTAGACTTGTAGAGTTGTCTTGGTTGGTCGTAGAACTACAAAGGCTCTGTCGTCATCAAAGAGTTGATTCGTGTTGAATATTGTTTTCTAGCTCCTCTTTAAACTCTAGTAGGGCTAAGGTGGCTGCTTTCGTTGTGCAACAATTGATTCTTGTTTTAGATCGCTGTCTTCTTTGCTGATCGATTTGTCAAAAGTACAGTCGTCAACTTAAGTAAAAAGATAATTTGATCATTGTTGCAACAAATCCTGCCATCGCTGTTAATGTGGTTGAGTGCTGCTGTCGATGATAATCTCCACATAAAAATTTGTCTTTTTTGAGTATTCTATCGCGCAAAGTTTGACGCAGGTTGGTTCTAGTTCGTCATTGCAGAAGTGCATAGCAGAGATTAATCTGTGGTTTAGCTCATATATATTAATGAAGATGAATTGCTGAAAATATTAGATAATGATTCCCATTTATTGAGAAGCGTTTGATTTCGGCTAATGAGTAAATGGTCGATCAAAGTGTCGATAAGGTTCCTGGTTTCTTTGATTTGGTAAAATTCATAATCTTCTACCTGATTGTAGTGGCTGGAGTGCTATCCATGTCGCATGGCGAAGAATGGGGGTGTTGGGTGAAGAAACAGCGGCAAGTCGGGTTGAGGGAATTTTCATAATACCAAGGCGAGTGCCTATTTTGTGTTTTCTAATCTGATCGTCATGTGATGGGATCTGGGATTCAATGCGTCGAGGAGGCCAAAATCTCGCGGAATTGTTTCTTCTAATATCCAAACTGGTTGTGCCTTGGCTATCGTCATGGTTTCAGAAGTCCATTTCTGGCAGGAAAGAAGCGTTAGTATGAATTATTTAAGAAGGCGTTTTCGAACGTGATTTGAGAGCTGCTGGGCCAACTTACCCAGACTCATGGTCGTCGATGGCGGCGTTGACAGTTTGGGTGGCATGCTGGCGAACGCTCCTCTTAGAAGGAAGTGGTTGGGCGGTAGGACTTCATTATCGTAGTGAGATGAAGAAAATGTGATTATCGGTCTGGCATTCACGAACTGTTCAAACTCGCATAGTACTGTGTTGAAGGTGCCGTTGGTCAGATTTTTCCTATCATTATAAGCATACTTTGCTTTTTCAGGCTTCAAATGAGACGCTCCCATACACCTCGACATGAGGCGCACTTTTTTTTAAAAAAAAAACATGAACAAGGTGGGGTCGATGGTTTCCGAGAGCTCTCTTTTGGCTGCTGAAAAAATTGTCTCGATATCGAAAAAAAGTGTAGAAGCTATTTCTTGTATAGCACAGAAGCGGCGAAGTGCACTAAGGGTTGCATCGCAAGAGCTCTTGATACACTTCGAGGTGCACGGCACGTGTTGTTAGGCACGTCAGAATGAGTTCATATAGTTTGTTGTAAGCATTGGCGAATGCTCCAAAAACATCCACTACAGTGTTTTGAAAAGTGAGGGGTTTCTCAGAGGGAAAGCAGGTGTATGAAAGAGCATCCATTTCAGGCTGGATACCATGAGCTAGATGGTGGCGCTATGCGTAGCAATTGTTGCAGACTTTTAAAATCTGTGCTCTGGCATCTATAACCCAGTAGATGGCTTTTGGTGTAATCCTATGGTATGCTCTGTTGAGAGTGCTGGTTTTTGAGATGAAAATCATTAGCATAACAGCGAGTTGTTTTTCGTCAGGAATGACGAGGTTCTTTTGGCAAAAAAATCTAGCTTTTCGTAATCTTCCATGAGCTCAAAGAAGTCATATATCGTCGATGTACAGGGAGAGGGGTCTAATGAGGCTGCTGGGTTTTACGGATTTACTAGATTTGGGGTGGCTTATTCGATGGCAAAATTGTCTTGTTGCGATTACTTCTGTAGAAACCAATTGGAGTTGATGATTTCGTCTGGTGTCGAGATGTGGTTTTGGTCTGTCTGCGTTAGCAGACTGCTGCTGGTAGGTTTGGTTGGTTGTCGCAAAACGAAATTGTCTTGCGCGTTGGATCCTAGCAATCACAATCGGCTAGAGATGGGGGGAAACACAGAAACTGTATCCGATGGTGTTTTGCAAGTCAAAGGTTGGTGTCTAAACTTTAACCTAAGTTTTTCCACTGTTTTGAGAAGGCAAGCAGTTGCTCAAAGCAGTCATTCCTAATTCGATAACTTTTTGTAAATGATACTTAAACGATGCTAGAATGAGAGCTGAGAGACTGTCGGTGAGTATGCTCGTCTTTGTTATCCGTCGAAAAGTGAGAAAAATTGACATCAGAAGATGCACTTTTGTGTTTCGGGATTTCGCTGATCTGATGCTAAATAGAAGTTTGGTTTATTAAAAGCAACGGCAATTTGGTAGGAATTGGCAAATGCAACTCTTCAGATTGCGTCGTCTGAGAGGTTAAAAATGCTTCCACTACGAGTCTGAGGAGAGCTCTAATATTTCTCCATCATGGTTGCCTTAAAATATCTGCTGTCTTTTGTTAGATCCATATATTCAAGGTAGAATTGTGCTGCTACCAGACCACAAATAGGTTTCATCAATTATGAATCGCTGTTGAGTCTTGACGAGCTGTGCAAGTTTGAATCCTTTCAAGGCTGCTTGTAATTCCAGTTTGCTTATGGTATGCTGCTCTCACGGTGCAAATCTAGCTTTTCAAAGGGCAAAGGATATAGTTCCTTAGTCTGTGATCTTGTCTATGAATACGAAATAGGCGATGGAAGCAAAAGCGGCATAGTAAGCATCTGAGAAAACATACAGAGAAATTTTTGAGAACTTTTGATTGGATGCTCACTGCCTAAAGCTGGTTGATTTCACTTGGTAAAGTTGTCGCTGCTAAACAATTAAACGTTCTGACAAGTTTTCGTTGCTACCATGGTCGTTTCAAGAGATTCTTTGTCCTCAAACACGTTGCTGCAAAATGCGTAGGCGAATAGTACTGGCGATGCAATTCCTATTGGGTCGAACACTGATTGTGAAGTGTAAAGCAAGTTCCGTTGAGTCGCTTTCTTTTTCAGTTGTCGTACAATTTGTTTGGCAAGAAAACTGGTGAGTCGCTGGCGATGTTCCACAGATTTTCTACAAAAAAATTTGCTAGTAGTTTTGTCGAGAAGTTCCTCAAAACTGTTGGCTCGATGTTCTTCAGGAATTGATGCAAGGATGTCACCATGGGTTAGTATCCACTCTGTAAGATTGAAGCTACCAATCTGAAGGACGTATCCAGGTTGTTGAAGAGTCATTGAGCTTCACTGATGGTGTTGTTGGATTCGTAGAAATCGTCCCTTTAGAAGTTGTTAAGGAGAAGGTCTTTCACATGAGGGAAATTCTGTTCATTGTAGTCGGCAGAACTTTGCAATGCTGGTGTTCTGGCTGCACAGGTGCTTGCATATACATCCCTTCAATATCGGTGTTTATTGGGTATATGCGTTCGGAAAATCAGCAAATTACGGCAATTAGGTTACTGAAAAGGTCGGTTCCACTCAACAGCATGTCATTTTTGCCAAATTTCTTGGTTTCCGGTTTCTTTGTAGGAGAAGCGGCGAATTTTTTTGGGCTTTTTGTGGTTGATGAGACCGTATTTACCCAGAATCCATCCTATTGAAGGTAGTTTTTCTGGTGTAGTTTTTTCATGTACCCTTTGTCGAGGTCACAAGAAACAGTGTTTTGATAAACTTCCAGTTTGTCAGGCAGTGTCATTTTCAAGTCGTGTTCGCATATTTCTGAACTGCTGAGATGCTGAAACATAATTTTTCTGCAAAGTTGCTTTGGGTTTCAATAATAGTCCATGTTTGTAGTGGTTGTTTTTTGTGGATGATTCTTTTCCGTAGACTCTCCAATGGAGGGCGTTGGTCTTTCGATAATGTTAATTCGGATGAAGTTCCATTCGATTCCATTCTCCAGGTATTGACAAGTAGATCTGTAAGGTCTGCGTTATCTGTGGCAATCTTGATTTTGGTACAATCGACCAGAGAAAATTTGGGAGTGAAAAGTTGAGTTGGGTCTTAATATAACTGAGGTTGTCGCAGTAAGGTCGATGTGTCTCTTTCAATTACAATTGAGACCTGATTGTTATCAAAGTCGGGAAATGTGATCTCGTGATGTTAATCATAGTCTCGGCAGATGCTATTGAAAGTATTCGGCTGAACAAAAACAAGTCTCAAATTTTGAAGTATTTATGCCCTCTTAATGTGTAATTTTTCTTTGAGAGTTGTAAAGAAGTGAACAGTCAACTCGCTTCATCGGGCAGATTTTTTCTAGGAACGAGAAAGTTGTTGTTTAAAAATTCTTCTATAAATTGGTTTTATTCTAGTTCAAGGTAATCGGCTGTTGATTCTAGTATGCAGCTGTCGTTTCTACCATTATTCAGAAAATGGTAAGTGCTGATGTACTTGTTTCCATGTCTCAATGTAACTGGCATGTAGAGTTGGATAAAAAACGTAAATCTATGTTGCTGTCGATTCACGGCTTTCTGATTCTCTGAAGATTGATGTGATGATGGGAAAAATGTCCTCCGAGATGAGCTGTTGGTAGTAGATTTTTGTGGAAAGTTTTGCCTTGAAGTTGTCGGTTGCATGTGTCACATATTCGCTTGGCAGGGCAGTTTTTCACAAAATATTGTCCCAAGAATTGAGGCGAAAGCTTTCGAGTGGATGAGTTTCGTTTTGCTTCAATTGACCGGTGTTCGTACTTTTTGCAACATAAAGAGTGGTGTTCCCGGTTGCAGAATGCGCAAACATTCAGGCTTTTTCGTTGGAATCATTTGTTAATAGCGGTTTTTGTTTCAATTTGATTGTTATCTTTTTTCCGGTTAGGCTCAATCGAATTACGTTGATTAAGCGAGGTATTGCTGAAGTTAGAGGCATCTTCATGACGAGATTTTTTTATGAGGCCATGACGAGATTTCGTAAACAGTCTTTGAACAGGGCAAGATTTGGCTACTGTATGTCGTTAATCACAAGATACTGTGTCTATTGTAATCGTTCACTGCGATGGAGCTAGTCGACTGCAAACTGTACTTAGATAGTCCAGTTAAGGTCATTTGCAAATCCAAGAGTCTGGAAGGTTTCAACAGGGTTGCTAACGAAAGAAGAAAACTCCATATGTGAGTCCTTTTGATGTGTTTATAGCGGTCGCAAACTTTTCAGTCGTCTGATGAAACTATTCAAAAAAATTTCCTGTAGGGCTGTTGTATACATCGCGTTGTCGCAGGCAAATCCAGCAGTTGATTTGCTTTTCCTGTTGTCAAAATCTGGAGATGGGTAAGTTTTTTGGCATCAGAAAACAATTGATTGCGCACTATGGCCTAAAAAACCACACGCTCTAGTTCAATGACTCAAAATCAAATCTTTCCATTATGAACTTTGGTAATCGGGTAGTCTGGCTGAACGTCGCTATTGATTAAGTACGTTGATGATGCTGTTGATACTGCTGACGAATTTTTAATGAAACATATATCGGTTGAGCTGCAAATTGCGTCATCAATGTGGGTAGGATTTTGAAACTGCTCTATATATTGATTGCTGTCGTCTGAACCGAAGTCTCGTCCGCTGGTTGCTGTGTAAAGCTGAGGGCTGTTTTTGATGCAGAGTCTACTGCTGGCGCAATTAATGTTGCTGCAGTGGAAACTGTCGTCAAAGTTCTAGTTGGTGCAGGAGATGTTGCTGCTGATGAGGGTGCGCTAGTTGCTAAAATGATCGTTCCGACGGCTGGATCGTTCGGACGGCTGATCAATTTCCGCTGGCTGTAAAGACTGTTGTTCAGTTGATCTTTAAAAATTGTGAAGGTGTCGATAATTTTGATGGATGTTTATCTTCTGTGAGATTGTTAAGAAGATACATAGTCATCTGCTCCGACTTCCACAGTAAAGATGTGACGTCTGCTTTCAATTCATTGATGATGATGTCATTATTTTATTGCGTTTCCAATTCGTTGAAGTGCGTTTTGCAGGCGTTTCCGAATGAAATCGCGTTGAACAGGGTTGCTTTTATTGGCATTTTTTTGGTATGCTGGCTTGTTAACTCTTGTTGATGTTTTACCCTGGATCTCAAACCCAGAGAGCGAGAAGATAACGCAAACAAGTATTTTTTTGAATTCAAGAGATATTAGAAATAAATCTCAAAAATTGTAGTGAGAAAATTGTATATATCCGATATCTCGAATAAATGGAGAAAAAATAACCTCACGTACAAAGAAGAATATAATTTTGTACAGAGGGCAACATTATGAGTTTAATTCAAGTACCAAGAGAACCTGGACATTTTTTTGTTATTTGCAATAGCAAAAAAAACATTTTCTGGCATGGAAGGAATAATGCAAGCCGTAGAGCAAAGACGGTAGTATGTGCTGGGATTTTTCCATTAAGTCGTCATGTAAAGTAAGAAGTGTGGATTAACGGAAAAACTTTTTCAGTAAAATCTCATGAATCAAAAAAAATCTCCAGCCTCCTGTCTCAAAAAAGGATCAAATTTGCGTTTTATCCACAAAGCAAATGAGGACGTTGAATGAGTTTAAGACTGTACCGCTTTCTGTAACCAATCGGAATTAAGTGTTCTATAAGCCGTGTTAACAAATTTAAAATAAATTTGAACAATGGGATGGAAATACTCAGCTAAATGGCAATTTCTTCGTAATTTCCAGAATTGTAAAGTTTTTAGGATCGAGCTTATTCACAACCATGAAAAATTCCATGTGAAACTACGAATCAAAATCAGTATCAGTTTGATCAATTACTTCATTTTGTACCCTTTTTCAATCATAAATGCTTAGAAAAAGGTCTCAGAAAAAATCTGGAAGTGTAAATGTCATCGCAAAAAGATAACATCCCGGGTTGACCAAAAATGCTAGTCATACAATTTTCATATATGGAAAAACGCTAGTCATACACTTTTCATGCAATTCCATAAGTACAGAAAATTGCATGAAAGTTCTATGATTAGTATTTTTTCATTTAGTGAAATTGATCAAGGCATACAAAAACATGTCATACAAAAAAAGAGAAGTTTTAAGCGTTTTTGAAAAAAGTTATGAAAAGAAAAGGAAATAAATCCGATATTAGTATATCCAGGACTAAGTTATACACACAAAAAATTGTTTGTTTGAGTATGAAAATTAATTGAGTACGAAAATTAAACACAAAAAAAATTTGGAGGCAATTACAAAATTACTTTGAAAAATTTTTTGTCGTCGCTATCGAAAAAATGCTAGTCATACATTTTTCATATATGGAAATTGTGTGATTAGCATTTTTTTTTGACAAAAAGTTTTTCTTTTTTATTTAGTACGATACACCGAATTTTATGCCAAAACAAGAGAAAATTTTTTTCGAAAATTCGACAACACCATTTTAGCAAAATGTTTGAAATTTGTATGATTAATATTTTTTCATAGACTTAGTTTATGGAATTGTTTGATTAGCATTTTTGGTCTATGGAGGTCAACCCGGGATTACGAGGCCAAATTGTGCGTTCTGTGCATTGTAAACGGATTCTGCAACAGGCCAAAATCAGGCCAAAATCTTCTTTGCTGTTTTGGATTCCACAAACAAACACATAGAACATAGCTCAAAATCGCTCCAAAATTAGGCGAATTTGCGGAATGCGCAACCGTGTTTGCGGAATCCACTTACGTTTGCGGATTCCTCTTACTTTTTGCGGAACCCACTTACAGTTGCGGAATCTAGCACTCCGCAACAAAACAAATGTGCCCTCAAGATTTACATCATAGTTATTTGTACGCGGAACTCACGAAACTTTGGATTATGTTTAAAGATTTGGATTATGTTTGAAGCTTTGTCTGTGGAATCCAGGAACATACAGACACAAAATTTTGCGCCTATCCAGTGCACACTTTGGCCTTGTAATGATTCGTGAACGCTTAAAAATCTTATAGCCTGATTTGAACCTGAAAAAAACTGCAAGGAAGAACTCGGCAGCTAGGAGTTGCAAGGGAAATCCCAAAACTGTTTGATTGTAACGATTTCATGTTGTAATCAAGCGGGAAATGGGTTCACGCATATTAGATTGAGCTCACGTTTACTAGAAAGTTCTAGAAGAATACAGCTTAGAAAGTTTAAAAATTTTAGAAATAATCAAGTACTAAGATAAGAAAAAACAGATATTTATAAGTTTATGATTTGTTACCAGCTTTATAGCTGAGTTGGAGAAAAAAAAAACTCTATGTACAGTTGATTCTGCATTAACAGCAGTTTTACAATATATTTATTCTCTTCAGTTATATTTTTGTAAGAGAGAGAGAGGATTCGCTATTTCTGAACAAAATTTGCTTTTGGTAAAAGTATCCGATTAGATTATTGTTGATTTGATGTTTTTGCGAAATATTTACTGTTTCTTTTAGGTTGTTTGAGTCTGGAAAGTCAAACAATTCCATTTCCGCTAATCAAGTTTTAGGTTTGAAATTTTTTTGAACCTTGCTATGTTTGCATTCGATGGCGCTTGCGGCACTTCATATAAACCGCCAAGTATTGTTACGAGAGGGCATAAAAAGGTGGATGGGGGCATGGTATATTAACCATGTGACGCCGCATATTCTCAAATTTGGCTCCTTATTATTGCAAAACCATGAAATTGGTATCAGAACATTTCTCAGAGATTATCGCGAATGTAAAATAGATCCCCAAAACTTATCGCCAAAATTTTGAGGACACAATTCATAGTCTTTATTAAAATAACCGCAAAAACCTGGTTCTCTGGAGAATGTTATTTTTGGAATTTTAATTTTTTGTCTCGAATCCAGTAAAAATTATCAGAAACAAAACCCAAACGAAGCTATCGTTGACAAAAAAGGTTCGACTATAATTTTTTTGATATTGTCAGAGTGTGAAATTCCCAAAAAATTGATCAATTCAAAATGAGTTTTGTTTCTTTTAAAAGTGTTTCCTTCAAATTTTACTCTTTGCTTTGGGGCAAAAGAGAAAACTTTGATTTAATTCATTGAAATCTCTTGAAAAACCTTGGCATTCAGTTCTGAAGAATCAATTCCTGGTGGCTCAAAGTTATTTGGAAAAGCCGTGAAGCAAGCAAACTCGGTTTTTAAAAATCATGCAAAATCTTTTTTAAAATTTAACTATGTTTTTATAAATAGAGATTTTCTAACAAACTATAGTTTCAAATGCGTAGGATCTTGTTGCTTGCGGGCTTCTGGCAGAATCAAAAAGTTTTGTATGAATGTGCTCCAAACAGCTGTACGTTTTCAATTAATTCCCGCTGCGTGTAATTGCGCTGATTTATACCCGTATCCTGAACTGGATTATCTTTAAAGGTTGATAGTTTCGAATTGTTTTCTGCCGAACAAAAGCTACCTATCCCCCAAGCACATTCGTTTGCAGCTTAAAATTTATCTTCATTGGTCTCAAAGACCAAACGGCAGAGTAGTCAAGCAATCGTGAAAAAGGTATCGCCGCTGCGTGTAATTGCGCTGATTTATACCCGTATCCTGAACTGGATTATCTTTAAAGGTTGATAGTTTCGAATTGTTTTCTGCCGTACAAAAGCTACCCCCCCCCCCCAAACACATACGTTTGCAGCTTAAAGTTTATCTTCATTGGTCTCAAAGACCAAACGGCAGAGTAGTCAAGCAATCGTGAAAAAGGTATCGCTTTGACTCTATTGATGAACGACCACTGTTACTGATTGTAATTGTTTGAGTCTTGTGCTTATCTGAATGATTGTTGACATTTTTCAAAGAAAACATCTCATATTTGAGTAATGTTTCTTGAATATTTTTGCGTTTCAGATGAACTCTTTCGCAATTAGCTTGTGCCCAAATCCTAAGCAAAACAAGAGATGATTATAAACAATGCAAACCTCATGTTTTTTGACATTTCTTTATTAAAAACCAATATAGACTTTAAAGATACTCATTGTATAGACTTTTTCTATGTCAATCTAAAACCAAACTGATAGAAGAAGACTAAAATTTTGGTGTCAGTCTTGAAAAGTTTTCATCAATTTTCTATCCTGCTCAATATAAAGCGCATTACAACTTTAGCTACAACCTCGTTTTGAAAAAGATATACTTTGAGTAAGTTTGAAAAATTGATTTTTCCCCTCTAGATTTGAGATCAAGTGCAACAATGATTGTATTTTTTCCATTTTTCTACTGTAGAATTGTTGGTGACAGTACCAAGAGTTTTGTCAGATATCTTGTCCTATTCCTGTCATTTAATTTTATTCTGTAGCGGTTCGAATCCATCAGTTTAACGAACCCATCAGTTTCCGCAGTTGTATCAGACTTTCCGCTATTGTGATTTCCGCTCTAAAAAAGAAGCCAACTATTTTTCTGCAAAAAAATTAGTACCTGATGCAAGTAAGTGATTGACTAAGTTTTTTCCTTTCAAGATAAATATGCGGAGTTAAAATTTGTTTTTGGATCCTGAAGCTCCTACAACTGCCCATCAATAGTTTTGTCGATGTACCAAAAACTTTATTCATATCCTTGTGTTTCGTAGTACGTACCAAACTAATTCTGAAAAAATTGAAAACTAAATTGATGTTTCTTCACAGCTTAGCTGAATCATTAAAAGTTTACAGATACAACAATTTAGTGAACTTAAAATGAACTTTTTTGAGACATAAAATTCACTTATGATTTGAGATCAGAACCATCAACACAAAAAATCCAAAATTTTTATTGCTTTTGTTTTGATAAGAAGCAAAATTGGTGACTATTGTTGCATCAGGCACATCAGCTGCTATTTCAGAATGAAGTTTGATTTTCTCTATCTCTCTTTCTCCCTCTCCCTCTCTGATTATAAATCAGTCGTATCTTTTATAGCGATAAAAAACATGTATTGACTTAAAAAACAATTATTCTTTTGAACGTAAAAAGTCTTGTATCGACTATAATATGTGTTTTCATCAAATCTATCATTTTTATTGTCACAATTTTCCACTACATATTTGTCTAGGACGTTTTCATTTTTTGGCATGATTTATGATTCTATTGATAGAAATTTCTTATATTATTTCTGATTTTGCACAGGTACGATACTGCTGCTGAGGTCCATTTGAGATGTTGACGTTTGGGTACTAAGACTAGCTTGGGAAGGTCAAGTCATCGTTTGCTGGCTAATTTTTTGAAAATACTTGACTGGTTGAGTGTAGATGAAAAAATCTGCAATTTCACTAGTCTTTTGCTGTTGCTCTTTCTTCAGCCAATCAAAAAACACCTTGTTTTTGCCAGGTCGCAGTAATTCCTGAACTTGTTATCAGGTAAATATCTATTACAGGTTCCAACATTTTTGATATCTAAATCTTAAAATCATCTATTCATTTCATCAAGTTTTCTTTTTATCAACCCAAATTATCAATGTTCTAAAATTTTAGATTCAATTTTTTTGCATGAATTTTATTTTTTATTCTTAGGAATAAAAAAACGAGAAAAAAATTCTAAACACAGAACTTGGAAGAATCCGATCAAGGCTTAAGCATAAATAATCACCAATTTCACAGTGAATTCCATGCAATTAGTCTATGAACCAGTTCTAAATTTTTTTTTTTCAATATTCACAATTGAATTGGAACCAACTGGAGCTAGAAACAAAAGAAAGTAACTACACATAAAATTTTTAGTGGGCGTTTTTCTAACTATAACACTTTTTTTCTTAAAGCGAAATCCTTCAAATTATAGCAAGACAGATCATTCTTCAAAATTCTACAATCCTTAGAAAGTTGTTTTTTTTTTCAGTTTTTTTTTTGAAAAAAAAACAGAAACTAATACCACTAAAGTGTTCAATCAGGCTGTTGTCCGCTTCCAGGGGAGCAACTGCCAAAAGGTGGGACCAGTGCCATGAACTTCTTGAATATACCAGGTGGAATCGTGTAATTTTCAATTTTTTATTCAATGAAGAAAAGCCTAAGCCAATAAAAAATGCTAGAAAGTCATTTCGACCGTCAGCAAATTCCAGATAAGTGATTAAAACGTCTTATAAATCTCTTCATTCGTTTCCAAGTCAGTAGAATTAATGCTTCATGTTCACAGTTTATCTTGTCTTTTTTCTAATTTCTCTCTGATCCACTGAACTTCAAGCCAGTGGAAAAAAAACTTTTTTTTACATATACTCTTTAGTGAGTCATATGTCTCAGAGTAGATATTTAGATACACCATTTATAAATTTTGATGTTTTGAAAATTTATCAAAACTCAGTCGAACGTATCGTTCCAACCCTTTCTCAAAAATCAACTAATCATGGGCCGCCGCATATCCTTAGGTTTGGCTATTTTTCTATTGAAAAACCGTGAAATTGGTATCCCAACTTTTTCCATAGACTAATGGAGGCTTAAACTAAATCCCTAAAACTAATTGCCAAAATTTTGAGGTTACGCTCCAAAATATTTGCCAAAAAAATTTGCTCCTCTGGCGAATTTTGTTTTAGGATTCTTTTTTTTGTCTCAAATCCTGTAAAAATTATCAAAATTAGCTTGTAAACGTTGATATCTTGGCAAGTATTTGATGACTTTTTATAACATTGTCAGAGCATATATTCTAGATTTCTGACCAGTTCAAAAATTATTTTGTTTTATTTCAAAATTGTTTCCCTCATATTTCCTTCTTTGCTTTGGTGATTCAGAGAGAACTTTAAAGTTCATCTTAAGAAATCTTATGAACAATAGTTGAATTCAGGTTTGGAGAATCAAATTGTATGAAAATGCCATAAAGCAAGCAACTCCAAAAATTAAAAATCATGCAAAATTTTTCATTCAATTTTCCACAAGGTATTTCAATAAGAAGTTTTCTAGCTGATTATAGATTCGAATGCGCAGTATCTCTTAACTCGCGGGACTTGAGCAGAAAAAGAGAGTTCTTCATGAATCGGATCCAAACAAAGTGAGAACTGAACATTAAAATCTCGATTAATTCTTGCTGCGTGAACTTGAACTGATTCATACCCGTATCCTGAACTGGAAAATCGCTAAAATTTGATAATTTTGAATTGCGATCTGCCGTACAAAAGCCACCCACCCAATCACTTTCATTTACGTTTGCAGCATAGAATTTATCATCATTGGTCTGTAAGCAAGTGTGCAAAAAGAATTGCTTTGGTTTTTTTGATGACAAATCAATCTTAGTGACCGTGTCTTGATTTGATTGATTTTTCACAATTTTTAAGTTTAAAAAAAAGAGTTTTGAGTAGCGCTTCTTTCAAACTTTCGTGAACCAATTTTTTGTGCTTTAAAAAGAGTATGTCTTTGGATAATTTGAAAAATCGATCACTCCCCCCAGTTTTTTGAGATCATGATACCTACCCAAATTTTCAACGCTGTACATAAAACGGTCTTTATCAGACTAGAACAATTCGTGTTTTAGTTGTGTTTCTTTCTCTTCTAATGAAATCAACCATGAATCGTTTTGCCAGATCAAAAATGGCCGCTGCCATATTTTCGTGTTTTTTCATTGCCAATCACAATCTTCAATATCAAGATTTTAGTCCTTTATCTCATCATACATCTCGTCATTGAGTTTTCTTCTGCATCGATTCAAATAAATTGATTTTTTGAACGCAGAAACTGTTAAATCCTCGCAAAGATTAACTCGAATTAATTTTATGGCGGTGTTCATGGTCGTTTCTTCAGTTCATAAAAAAGAGCCATCGTTTTTTTGTGTAAAATTTTTGTAATTGATGCAAGTGATTGATTCCGGTGTTTGGACCAACTGTTTTTTTCCAAGAGTTCAAAAAATTAATTCCGTTTTTTCCTGAGGTTAAATTCTGAAGTTGCTACAGTTTCCATATATAGTCTTGTGGATGTTTCAACATTTTTTTATATCCTTGTGTTTCTTATTACGTACCCAACTAAGCCAGAAAAAAATTATATCCTAACTGATGTTTCTCCACAGCTTAGTGGTGCCAAAAAAGTTTAAAGAAAGCAAAAACTGGTAAATTTTCTCAGAAAGAAAAAATTATTAGGAACAGTAAAATTTCTCTTATCCAGTATCACCGTGGTACTCATTTGTAGTATTTTTGTCATTTTCGTGAACTTCTACGACATAATTGGCTAGGACATTTTCAGTTTTTGGCATAATCCATGATTTCCTTTACTGAGATTTCTGTTAATATTTCTGAGCTTCCTCAGGTAAGTTACTGATCCTGAGATCCTTTTGACATCCATGTTGACGTTTGGGTAGTAACACTAGCTTCAGAAGATCAATTCATCGTTTGCTTGCTAATTTGTTGAGTATACTTGAATCGTTGAAAGTTGATACAATGTCTTCACTTTCGCTAGTCTTTTGTTGCTGCTTTTTCTTCAGCAGCTCTTGAAACACTTTGCATTTTTCAGTTCGCAGTACTTCCTGGATCGATTAGTAAAATTTGAAAAAAAAAAATTGAAATGCAGTTTTTCAATTATCGGGTAAACCAAAACCTTAATTTTTTCACTTTTTGTATCCAAGTACCTTCTAAGAAAATCAGTTTTTTGTTCCTTCAGCTTGAAACACGTCGCTAAGATGCCTGCACACAAAAATTTGAACGATCCGTTTAAGGCTTATGTATTATTAATCACTCTTTCATGCAATTAGATTGTCAACCGGTTTCAAGTTTGTGGTTTTAAACTAGGGAAGTGAATTGAAACCCACTGGAGTCAGAAAAAGCAAAGAATAACTATATTTATCATTTGAATTGGCTTATTCCTCAACTATATAATTATTTTTCTTTTAGCGAAATACGTCCAAATAAAGCACGACTAATCATTCCCTCAACATTCTACAATTGATACAAGCATAGTTGTTACTTCAGCTTACAAAAGAGATTATAATATCATTCCAGAGGCCAATCAGACTGCTGTTACTTTTCCAGAACAGCATGTACCACTAAGTGAACCAAAGCTTTAATTTTCTTGAGCATTCAAAGTGGCATCGTGTATACCTAATTTTTTGTCCCATACAGAGCGTTATATGCTAATAAAACAGCTATGTGGTCTAAATTTGATGGCAATGCCATTTTTCATATGTTTTCAAATAGTAAAAAAAATACACAGAACAGAGAAAATGAAGCAAGAAAATAATTTCGACGGTCAGAACTTTCCGGTTAATTAACAGTTTAACAAATCTCACAATCCATTTAGAAGTCCGCTGAAGTAGCTCTACTTTTTCAAAGTCTTATCTTTTTTCAACATCTCTCAGATCTGCTGAACTTCAAGCCAGGATAAATGAAAGTAGCCTTGCAGGCAGTCATCTGTTTAGTGGAAATTTTTAGATACAACATTGGCAGTTTTTGATTTTTTGAAAAAATATGAAATTGAAGAAGAACGGTTCTCAAAAATCAAAGTGTCAAACTCAAACGAATGGGTTTTCATAAGTTGCAATTTTTAGATGATCAGTAGCCTTCACATATTTCTGTTTTACATAAAAGCACCACGCTAATTGTAAAAAAATTTTCAATTAAAATTTCTTTTTTTAAGTTTGAGCACATTCGTTCCTCATCTTAGCTTCAAAACTCGAGATAAAAACTACCTGGTATCTGTGAATGTATGTTTTATGATCTGATACCAGTTTAAAAACTGAGAAAGTTAAATTTTCCTTCTCAATAACATCAGTGTGCTTATTTTCTATTAAACTCATTTCTCTTCTTTATTTCATTTATTGGCTATTTTATCTTTACTATACACCGGCTAGAAAATACCTTCAAAAATCCTGTCTTGTTCTTGCTAGGGTTAAAAACAGTTTGCTTCTTTTACGCTTAATATAGTTTATATTAAGGTAATTAACTCTGCTTGCACTAGTTAAACTAAACTGCATACAATTCAGATTGCTGTTGTTTTTTTGCCTACTCAATACTTCCAGTCAAACGTTCACCTTTTGTGTTGTTTAAACGGGTTGTATGAAAAAGAAGATGGTTTTTTAACTAAAAAAATGAAAGTAGAAAAAACGAATAAAAGTGATAACAGTAGTATGCATATAGTGCGTTAGGATCGGGGGGGGGGGGGGTTGTCATACATGGATGACCATTAGGTATAAATCATAATGGTCACCATGTATTAAATGATCAGCAATGATCACCATGTAATAATCCTAATTGTCACCATGTATAATTTTATACCTAATAGTCCTCATGTAAAACTTCGGTATCTTATTGAGTATTCCCACTGAACGTTGTGGTTACATGTTTGGTGCGGGAAAGGATTTGCCAAATCTTCGTTCTGAAACCAGCTGGAGTGTTTAACTGCGCTATAGACTGTTTGCTCAATTCTTCTTAAAACTTTGATTCAAACTCAAATTACATACAAATACATACAAAAGTATGCTAAAGACACTATCGCTTAAATGAAATTGTTTATATCCCAGATTAATTGAGTTCCAAAGCTGAACAAAATCTCGCACTTAAATACACACTAAACACGGAATAGCGGTAGGTCAAATTTTATGTACAGACAATTCTCATATTAAATAACTGAATTTTATTTACTATACAAAAGTTAATGTGGTGTTTTTTTTGTGTTTTAATCTATTCGTCGATTTTTTGACCGTGGTTCTTCTACTTCAACTGCTTCATAATCGAAAAACGAATCGTTGAAGAATGACGACTCGTCCTCATCGGAAGTATTGGCCTCCAGATCCGCGATATCCCCGCTATCAATATCACTGTCGTTGGTTTCTGCTGCCCGAATCAGACCGGGGTCTGGAGTTTGCCAACTGCTATTGACCTGGTCCATCAGTTGTCGAAGCGAGCGATGTGGTTGTGTGTTCTCAACAGCAAAACTATCCTCAAAGTATTCATCATCAATTTCCGGATGGTCCCAATCAACGTTTTGAGTGTTAGCGAATTCTTCAGACACCCCATCTAGGAAATCGTCACAATCCCACGACACTGGTTTTTGACGATCTTCAAAAAATGGCATCCATTTTTCCAAATCGTCATCGTCAGTTGGGTCAGAATTAACAGCGGCTGTGTTGTCATCACTATCATCAATGCCAATCACAGTTTGACCCACGATGTTTTTGTGACCGTAGGGAAGAGTCTGCTGACCAATATCGAGGATGTAGCGTTTGTCATCAAAAGCTGATAACGATGTTTTCGTCGAAGTCACTGTTTGCAGATTGTGTGACTCGGATGCGATTCGACTGTTTTCAGTTTTGAATAACGAGCCAGAGGTCAAGGTGTCTCGATATCGCTGATGACTCAACATCTTCTGAGTAGCTTCGGATACACCTTTCGCCGATAATTTTCTGCAGTCTAAAATTTTATTTATATGATTACTAATCAATTTTTTGATGATCACTAATGTGTGGTGGTAAAAAAACCAAATACGATGTTTTTTTAAGAGCTACATCATGTTAACTTGAAGGCCAGGTGCAACAAAAAAAAATACATGAAGGCTAGGTGTGACCTTAAAAATTAGTCATCATTAAAAAAAAAACAACAATCAACCAACACAAAAAAAAAAATCCCCGACAAAAAAATTTTTTTAAAAAAATTTTTTGCCGACAAAAAAATTTTTTTTTAAAAAATTTTTCGCCCACAAAAAAAAAAAAAAAAAAATCGCCCACAAAAAAAAAACCAAAAATTTTCAAAAAAATTTTTTTTTTTCGCCTAAAAAGTTTTTTCCAATTTTTTTTCAAAACAAAATACACTTTTTCGCCCGAAATTTTTTTTCGAACAAAAAAAAATTTTTTTTCCAAAAAAAAAAAAAAAAATTTCGCCCACAAAAAAAAACCGCCCACAAAAAAAAAAATTTCAAAAAAAATTATACTTTTTCGCCTAAAAAGTTTTTTCCAAATTTCTTTTTTTTTGATAAAATTACATTTTTTCGCCCACAAAAAAAAATTGCCTTCCGAAAAAAAAATCACAAAAAATCAAAATTTTTTGAAATTCGTGCTCACAAATAAGGCAAATAGAAATTAATTACCTCTGGACAAAATGGAATAAAGCTTGGGTTTGAGGGATATGAACTCGGTTATAATGTCTCCTGGAAACTCATCCTTGAATTTTAAAACAACCATTTTGTTTTTTGGGTCGTAGAGAGGGTGGTTCTTCGGGTAATTTGACAAGTCAAGTTCATTCAAAATATTCCTTTTTTCGGAAATTTCTCGGTATAAATCTTCACTTTTGACTTGGTACAGGAGACTGTCTGTTTCAGAATACAATAGTTGACATTCAAAATTTGATTTCATTATATCGTAATGAAATTTATACATGTGAAACTTTGCTAACTCAAGAACACTAGCTCCCACAATTGTTGGGAGATCCCAATAGATTTTTGTTGGATTCGAAGTGAACGCTGCCAAGTTTTCTCCAAAAATTTTGTAGGATTTAAATTCGAATGCACTAATTTCTCGCAAAGCGGCATGATAATCTCTAACTATCCGAACAAGCATCCGTTTGCGCTTCGACTCGCATGTTTTCCCATAAGCACAATTGTTCAGTAGTTTGTACAAATCCTCCTCAAATTTATTTCTAGCTTGTTGTCGTTTAGTCGTGTTCAATGTGATGTATGGTTCTAACCATGCTTCTTGTTCAAACTTCAGCACACGGTGCACTTTTTTAACTTTAAGTCCCAACCTAACAAACAATTGCAATAGTTTGTAATGAATTGTATAATTTGACTTGTCATGCAGCGTCTGCAGTAACTTTTTGGTCTTTCCAATTGAACGTCTTGCAATGTCTTGATTTTTCATCTGCTCGAGTAAATTTGTTTGGTAGGGACTCAACCAATCCTGGGATACACTTTCTTTAGTAGGAGCTAAAGGGTAATCTTGATGATCCTCATGCAGTTCTTCTGGATACTCGAGATCAACTTCCAATATAAATCCAATCAAAGAGTCTTCAGTCATGTTGAGGATTTGGTTCACAATCACCTCGTCTTCTATATGCTCTATTAGCTCAAAGTTACGCACCGGTAATTTCTCCGTTTGCATGACGCCGCCATAGAGGTTATTTGCATCGATCATAAACCCGTAGGTGCTAGGTTGATCTGGGTTGAAGTCGGGGCATTCTTTGTTGTTGGCTTTGAAAAAGCGACTATGGAACACGGATGCAGTACCACCTCGCATCATATTCTCGACCAATTCGAGATGCCTGCGGTCTGATAAAAGCTGAACATTCGAGTCTTTGCAGATACGTTTGAAGGCGTCTCCAGCTAAGTTTGAAGCACTAAAATGGTGCGCGCAGTCCAGACCATAAGTTTGGTGACTAATTTGTCGAAATTCTTCAAAGACGCAAGCAAGGAAGGAGTGTATCACACTTGAGATACAAGTTGTGATAATCCTCCAAGTTTTGACATTTGAACACTCTAAAAACTTTCTTTGCATGTTCCAGATCCGCTTGTGAAACTGCAACTTTTCCTCCATTCAAAACATCGGACCAATTTTGCAAAGGAGGCAATTCTTTTTCTGCAAATTTTTCTCTTCCGGTCATGTACGAATAAGGGTAGAAACCTCTTTGTCGTATCAGACACCGTTGCCCCTCCGTCTCGTTTGCAAAATACTTGTTCAAAATTGACATTTTTTCCGCTGGTAGATTATCAACCAATTTTTGCAGGGAAGAATTCAAAAACTTGCATGAGTCAATAAATCTGAGGTATTCAAAAACTTTTTGCTCAGATCCGTTTTTCCTTTTTATAGTTTTAATTAGGACTCCAATGCTTAACGATATATATTTTTCGTCGGTGCTAGGTATAACACTCATTGTACTTGTTGGCTCGCATTCATGCAATGCGAGACAAATGTGGTGAAGGTCATAGTTCTGGATGTTATGTCCAATGACTGGGGTGAAATTTACAGTTCGTCTTCCGAGGTTGCATTTTTCATGTGCCCATCCCAAAAATTTTCCAGAAAAATGGCAATGGTCAAGACATTTTTCGTGCTCATTGGTAAAATGTATACAGCAAATCCAACATGTTGATGTGTTTTCTTTGTTCAACGATTCTTGGCTTTCTAGAAATTGAGGAAACCGTCGCTTTTGATCATATATCTCTCTCGCTAATTGATGCAACTGATTGAGAAACTTTTTCATGCATTGATCAGAGCTGTCATAGTCAAAGAAGTAGGGCTGTGAATTTCCGTGTTCAATTACAGCCAATGAATACCCACAAGCTTCGTGTTTTGTACAACTCGGGTAGATGATCGCGATGGATTATCAGGACAAGAATCTACAGGTTTCAGAAATGATTCAAAATCAAAATAAATCACAAGTGGTACAAACCACAAGGCCTGGAGGTTTTTGAACTCGTATCTGTTGGTACCTTTTTCTGCTGAAGGCATGACTACTAGAGCAGGTTCATGATCCTTACAACACTGGATGTGTTGCTCGTGAGTTTCATCACTCCAACTAATGTGAAAGCAGTTTCTACATAAACGTGCAATTGTGCGATACTTACACCCTTTCATTTCGCAGATGAACTTTAACAAATCGATTATAAGTACATAGTGATGCTTTGCAGGCTCATACAAGAGAAGCAGGTCCATGTCAAATATTTCAGTTTGGGTGCTGTTATCTTGGTTTGGTCGTTTTGATATATACATAGGCAAATAATCTCCCTTGTGGTACTGGAACACATTTACCCGCACGTCGTTAAGTTGTTCAAATTTTCCAATTGAAGCGGAACTCATGGGTGAATCAAAATTACCTTGGGCTTTGTGTGCACTTTCAGCAGTGTATGTATCAGGTTGTGTCCGCGCAGCTGCTGGGTTCGCTTTTTGTTGATCAGTTAGAAGTAGGTCAACACCATGCTTCAGACTATAAGCAGCGGTAAAGCAAAGTTCGAAGCAATTATTATCTTCGTGATTTCTAATGTTTATCAAATTCTGGGACATTCGAATTCGAAAAGGCAAGTCAATATAAGATGACCCACGGATTGGTGAAAACTTTGCAAGTTTAACAAAAACTTGAATTACGTGTTGCAAAACCCAACCGCTTCCATAAGATGCAAAAGTCTCCAAAACTGCTTGCATTTTTTCGACCATTTCAAAAAACTCATCATCTTCTAATCCTAAGCTCATCACAGGTTTCATATCAGAGTTTGCATTAATGTCAATCCGCTCGTCGTGCTCAGTTTTACTAGAATCATTTATTACTTTAGGTTTTACCAAACCTAAATTAGCGCTGAACTGAACTTTTCTAGGTCCTTCTGCAACTCTATCGATTATGAGACTTTGAATTTCATCTTTTTTCTCTTGCATAAATTGCAAAAGGTTAATCGGCTGATTTTCATCCATGGGTTGGTTTCCGCCGATCACATACGTTTCAAGAACACCGAAAAAAGCAGACTCACTTTTTTGAAGATTGGTGCCGTTCATTTCGTCTTCATCGACAGCATGCACATCACCGAGAGCAGCATTAGCAGCGGCACTTGTAGTGGCTAAATCAGCAGAGGCAGCTCTCATAACAGGAAGACCATGGGTTGCTAGTAAATGAGCTGACAAGTTTTTGGGCGAATGAAATCCCAAATGACAATAATCACAAACACCTCCAAGTTGACCATGAGTGTGAAGAATATGTTTTTGTAAATTTGAAAGCATTTGAGCCGTGAATGAACACTCATTGCATCAATAAACAATAAGTCCTTTTTCAACAAAATGTTTGTCACGCTCATGGCGACTTCTATTGCTCTTATTTGCATATTTCAGTGGACAAAAATTGCATTTGAACATTTTTTGAAATAAGTTAAGCTATTGATTTTAAGAAAGAAAAAGAATCAAGTGATCTCAAATCACACTCAGAAACAACAGTAAATGGGAAGCATAACTGTTCGTGTACCAATTGCAGAGAAAACGGTTTGTGTTTTGCGCGCGTAATTTTGAATATGAATTAAAGTTCCCGCCAAAATTTGAAATAGATTTGAATTTCCCGCCATAACTGGCAAACTCAAATTCGATTGGACGAAACAGATAAATTGTTGTTTGAAACGTTATTAATTATTACAAACGATAAAAATTAATCTAAGCCAACCAAGTTTGGGCTAAATTTTAATCCAAAGTGATTTTAGAGCCAAGAGAGAAAAGTTTTACATTTATATTTTATCAATTCAAAATATAAATTGATGAAAATTTCGAAATTGCGAATAAAAGTTGAGCATGTCACAACACATGATAGATCCTAAATATCCCAGTTGTCATGGGGACAGAATATCCTATAAAAATGTCAAAATTAGTATCAAAAACAGTTGAAATGATGAATAAGTAAAGCAAAAACTGAAAAATGACAGTTTTTTAACTTTCCAGGCGCATTGCTATCAATGATGTCAATCACGGAGCGGTTGCACGGTCCATGTCATCATGAATTTGTCTCAATTGTCTTTCGATTTGAAAAAAAAGTCCGAAAAAATACTTTTCTGTAAAGAGAAATGAGTTTGTTGTTTTAGGGGGATTAAGGGGATTAGCGTTTTTCTCGAAGACTATTGAAAAAACATCTACTCCCACAATCTCATTAGTCGTGCCCGTCAATGCACTTTCATAATAACACCACTTGCTCATAAAAAAAAATTGCGTCTTCTGGTTGAAAATTGCATTTTTTCGGAAAAATGAAAAAACGATGAGTCATCAATTAAAAAGTTTGATTCTTATTATTTTTCTCAAATATTTAGCATGATGATGAATACTTGTATTTTTTTCAATAGGATCATTTTTGGAGACAACAGTATCAATGATCAAATGGTAACTCCAATTTGTAGAAAAAGAAAAAAATTAATGCTTTTTTTTCCTTTTTGTAATTAAAAAATCAAATTTTTAACTAAAAAGCATTAAAAAATTAAGTATTTTTATCAAAAAGTTGGTTTTAAACATCTTTTATACTATTTTTCATTATGTTTAATTTGTATGATAACTATTTGAATAAACATATGACAACATAAGTTTTCATCCAAAATTATTTTTTTCCAGTTTTTTTTTGACGTTAATTATCTTTTTTCAAAATCGAAATAGATTTTTTTAATCTTGTTTTCTAAAAATTAGCATATATATGGATGCTTTTCAGTTTTTTCTCAAGATCACTATTGTAAATAAGAACTTCAATGTTAATATGTTAAATCCTAATTGTGGAAAAAATGAAAATTTTACGGATTTTTTTTTGTTTTTAATTGAAAAAAAATAGTCAATTTATTAAAAATAAATGATTTTTTAAACTTCAATTTTTAAAGGCTTTTGAAATAAATTTTTAATCAGAACCCAATCGTGTGATAATTAATGAACAAATACAAGATACAAACTCAAACTCAATTTTAAAGTTAAATTATTATACACAATAAATACAAACAAAAATCAATAAAACTCAACCTCAGTTTCAAAGTTATATAAGGTCCAAATACTCCTGCGCTTTCTCTAGTGTTGTTAGTTTCCTTTTTTTCTTTGGCGCTAGACAGAGAGAAGGGGTTAAGTTTTCCATGTGGTTGCTCACAGTAGCCTCAGGGGTACGCTTTGGAGTTGAGCAACCCGGTTCGTCAAGCCATGGTGATACTACAGGGGAAGGATCAGCTTTATGGGGGTAACTACTGATGGTGATTCAATCTGTTCCATTCCCCATAAACGATCAAAAAATTCAATTTCTTCAAAGTATTCTAACTGGTTTTCACACATCGGAGTAACATCACAATCGTATTTATACAAAAATTTTTTTACTGGTTTTGATAAAGTTGAAATATCAACCTGAAGAGCAAGAGGCTCGTCAGGATCCGTATATTTACCAGAATTTGTAAGGTAACTCAAATACTTTATATTCAGTTCTTCGTCTTTCTTTGAAATTTTTAAGGAAATTTTACTGAATAAATGTAAAAAATTTTTGGGAATCATAACGTGATGAGTACAAGTCCACTCATCAGAATTGAAACTTTTTTCTTCGTTAATTATTGCTACAAAATTACCGTGAACGGTTTCATAAAAAATGGTTCTTTCGTGATTGGAATATCCGGCAATAATATAACAAGGCATTTTTGAAGAAAAGTTGGAAGAAAATGACAAACGTAACGCGGAGAGAAATGAAACTGAAATGAATTGTGAAAACGCCTCAAGAGATTAAAATAGGGATTGGTTCTTCTAAAATTAGAAATTTCAAGACCTCCTATGTAGTTTTTAATCAGTTTAATAAGGGAGGGCGTGTAAAATATTTATGTTACCTTGCGTGGTATTCTATGTTTATCTAAATTGCATTCAAACAAATAGCTTGTATCAAAAATAACAGTTAAACATTGTGACCTTTAACACCCATTAAAATTCTTATCAGTTGTACATGCACAAAATACTTATCCATTTGAACTAAATTGCAATCCAATATCTTTGCGATATAAAGTACATGTGTATATAAATTAAAATAGATACAACGCTTTCTTTTGCAGACATATACAATCAATCGGAACCATTCATTTCTTTCTATTCAGTTTTGAATCAAGTTACTTTGAAAATTTACTCGTTACAATGAATAAAACCAAAACAAGCACCACAGCAAATGCAGATAAAGATTTTGGCGATTGCTATTTCGATATTTCGGAAAACAGTAAAAGACTAGTGCGTGCTACATTGAAAACATATGACCAAACTGGAACTTATGTATTCCTGAAAGTTTTCAAAAAAGCAACTGAAGGCGCTGAATTTGAATGTGTACAAAGACTTTCCTTAAGCAGCGAAGAATTTTCAAAATTACTAAAGTCGGGAAAGTCAATCCGAGCGCAAACAAGTGAAATTTCTGATACTGTTGAAAACAAAGACAAACCACAATCTAACTGTAAACGAGCCAGGAAATCTCAACTTTCCTCGAACACAAACGATTTCAAGCACGACTCGAATTAATTTTCCTTTACAAAATGGCAGAAGCTATGTTCGAAGTTGTGTTACCTGATTATTTCAAAAAATTTCAACCAAATTTCAAATTTGTTATCACTGAAAAAATTCCTAATTTATCTACTTTTAAAAATTATGCTTTTGGAAGCCACTTCAAATCTGAATATTGCCCTTTTTCAGTCGAGAATGAAAAAAAAATTCATTACCATATATTGATTCAAGTAGATTCAGAGGAACAATTAAACCAATTTTTTCCGTCCCAAAAATGTTTCAGTGTTCCTTGTATTTTCACTTGCTTCAAATACTTAATTTCTCCTGCTAAAGATGTCAAAGGAAACGGTGAGTCATTTGACAAGCTTAAACTAGCTCTCACTTATTCAGCACAACCTGTTGCAGCCAATCTCGATTTGTTAGATTTCACTGCAATCAAAAAACGTTTACCCAATTTATTGCTTTCTGCAACATCATCTAACAAACAAACTTCACCAAATCAAAACGTTTGCAAGAAATCTCCAGCCGTTGGGGGACAGAAACGAATTGATAATACAGTTACGCCTGCTGCATCGTCGACGTCAAACAAATCCGTAAGAATTTCGACTTCAGTTTCAAAGAAACATACAGAAAGCAGACATGTTCAAACAGATGAGATGAATACAGAAACTTTGAAAAGATTTGAAAGTTTAATTAATGGACCCCATTCTGCCGCTTTTTGCAAAATAATGGATATTTTGACAAGTGGATATGGAAAACTTGATGTAGATACTGATGTGCTATTTGTGAAATTTATTGTTGAAGAGAAAGTTAAGTTTTAATTGATACTTTTCATTATTCCATTTTTATTATATTGAGTTCAGTAAACATGATTTCAACTTTCGATTTAAAACTCATTCATGAAATTTTTATAGACTTAAAATCACAATATCCAGACAAATCAGTCAGATTTCAGTATTTTTTAGCCACTTGTTTGTATTTGGATGCTGATATTAATTTGGATTTTGTTTTGAAAAACAGACCATATGGTGGTTTAATTGGAATAGACAATTCGTCGCTCGACAAACACTTGAAACATTTCAAATTTCTTAGAATACATGCTATATTGCATGACGCAGCGGGATATTTGCAAGAAAAAAATGATATCGGTCCTGGGTACACATATGTTTTGCCTTGTCCAATAAAAAACTGTTACCTGGGTCACGTGACAGGTATTGCGTTTTGCTTATTTCTTAAAGCATTCAAACCAAAGTTATTTCGTTTGTTGGAATGTTGAGTGAAAGTCATGTTAACCCAAAGAAAGAAAACTAAAAAATTGTTTTTCAATCATCTCATTATTTTAGATATTGAGGGATTTAAATGTGGCAAGAAACCTTTGATCATAAAGGAACTTTCCGTTTGCTCTGCTAATACAATTGATACAATTCATTTTCTGCCACCAGTCCAATTCAACAAATTATCAAAAGAAGAGAAAAAAGCGTACAATTGGGTATCTAAATTTCTACACGGGCTTCGTTGGGACGAAGGTGAATACCCTTACTCATACTTGGATCAAATTTTTGATAGCATTCGTTTGAGGAACCCAAATTCCCATTTTTTTTGCTAAAGGTACACAAAAATCTGTTTTACTAGCTGAATACTTGAAATTACCCGTGACAAATTTGGAAGATTTTGGCTGCCCAAAGATTGAACAGTTATTGGGTCAAGAAAAACATATTTGCAAACGACATTCTCATTTACTTCCCTCACATCAATTATTAAAGCATTGTATCCGTAGAAAATCCAAAGTTTTTTTCGATTGGTTACAAAATGAACTGTCCAATGATGCAAACAACCTTATCTCCAAATTTGTTGGTTTACGCTTCAATGACTAATCAGAGTCCTGAAAACAATTCAACACCAAGAATTAAAGTTACTCTTACGCGGACAGGCATATTAGATTGTCGAGGAAAACCTCTCCTGCAAAAACTCGAACAAATTACACTGAACGATATCAAAATCGACAATTTACGGAAATTTTTTACAGTTCTTGACTACTTTCACCTGTACAATGTCCAGACTCCAGGAATTTCGCCAGTCAATTCCGTTGTTCAATCTCAACCTGGAAGGGCTGCAACCTCAGCTGGGAGAGAGAAGACAAATCCATTTGCATGACCATCAGCTTCCAGCTGAACTGAAAGAATTAGTCAAAACTGATAACGTTGAGGAAATACATTTAGTTCAAGCCACTATCAGAGTTGCTGCTCATTTTGTTGTAAAGTTCAAATCTAATTGTAACCATGACAAATTCACAAAATATGAGTTTTTCTTCATTGAACGAGGAGTTGATTTGCCTGTTGAACCGAAATGACGAATCACATACATATACCAACTTTTGTGAATCATAATAAATATATTTATTGATTGTCTTCATTTTCTTTTGATCTTGTGTGATTACTAGTTGCTAACATGTCGTGTTTGAAAATTCAAAATTTCAAAAAAATATTTTTGCCAAAAGAAAACACACAAAATGTGAGTTTAACAGGTGAGAATTTACCAAAAGAGTTATTAGACAAAATCAGTACCGGAAACGTAGAAAAAATTGTTCGGATACTTCTGACAGACAAAAACATAGCAAGATATATAATAAAATACAAACCAAACGGCAATAGATCAGAGAGAAAAAAAGGCGATTGGTATGCAGTTGTAACTATCAACCTTGATACAAATAAGCAAAAATAGTCTTCCAGTAAACATGGAAATTGAAGAAACCACCACTGTTGAGAACAATGATTGCGACTTTGTAGACATTGGTGACATTGGTGACATTGTAGACATTGTAGACAGTCTTTATCTCACGAAAACAGATCTTGGAAATTTTGTAATTCTGTTTCTCTTCCGTCTGCAGAAGTTGTCTTTTTCACACAAGTCTGTTTCATTTTCATTTTGCTCTCTTTATCTATTTCAAAATTGTCTTTTTACAATCTTAGTTGTGACGAGACTGCCATTTGGCTTTCAATACTATCCAGTACAGTTGGTTACATGTTACCCAATCCCAAGTTATAATAATGAATAAGATCATTTCAACAAAAGATCGTCTGTTTATGTCCGTTTCAGGTCCCTCGGGATCTGGCAAAACTGATTTAATTTTTCAAATGTTTCTCAAAGGTACATTCTATCCATCATATAACAAGATATTTTATTTTTATCTTCACGATCAACCCAAATACCGTTCCTTTGTTTCTCACAACAAATTTGATATTGAATTTATAAAATTGTCCAGCTTTGAAATTGTTAATAACTTACGGGATTGTATGATTGTCTTTGATGATACCTGTGAAGAAATTTTTAATGAAAAAG
The DNA here is from genome assembly GCF_963678635.1 of Symsagittifera roscoffensis. Lineage (NCBI taxonomy): Eukaryota > Metazoa > Xenacoelomorpha > Acoela > Convolutidae > Symsagittifera > Symsagittifera roscoffensis. Next base: position 42,170,633 of record NC_087071.1, read on the forward strand.
ATTTTGTTAAAATAGCTACAGCAGGCCGACATAAAAATGTTCATGTTATTTATGTCAAGCACAATTTATTTCAGCAAAGTAAGCAATCACGTACAATAGATTTGAATACAACTCACTTAATTTTGTTCAAATCACCTCGAGACATTCAACAAATTGATTATTTAGGCAGACAGTTGAATAATGCAAAATTCCTCCGTCATGCGTATCAGTTGGCAACGAAAGAAGATTTCGGTCATCTGTTGATAGACTTGGATCCCAAAACTTCAGAATGTCTTCGTTATTCGTCAAACATAGTTCCACCATCACCAACCATTTTCTATTTACCATCCTCAAAAGCAGTTATCACATCTCTTGAAAATGAAAGAGAAGTAATTATGTATATTGAAGCAAATGCTCAATAGTCGCCATTGTAGATCAATTTTGACAGGAGCTGATTCAAATTGTATTAGATTTCTTTGCGATTGTTTTGTGAATGTTTTTCTGGGACATGTTCCAGCTAACAAAAGTTTCATCGAGAGTAAGAAAATACCATTTGGAAAAATTGTTGACCCTAAGTTTAGTATCCGAGAAAAACGAAAAGTTTTGGCAAACAATATTTCACTGGTTAAATCGATCGGAGAATCGTGTTACATTTACCTGAAAAACTAGAACCTCAGGCATGTATGCTGAAGAATTCATCCTCATTCCTCGAAAAACATATGCTCCAGATGAAAAAACTGCACCTTAATCTCAAATCCTTCATAATCCGTTAATTAACGACAAATCATCTCAAATCAATTACATACAACGATTTCGAGAACGAAATATCAGCCGTGACTCTCCACCATCATTAAACCCAACATCTCCTATTCCTTTAACCCCTAATAATGTAGTACCAAATCTTCGAAAAAGAAATTTATCTGCACTTACTAATTTCACTAGTGATGGTGATGATGAAGCAGAAAAAAATTTTGAATCATACAATTCACTGCAGCAGACAAGCTCAAAGAGAACAGAAAAAAATGATGAAAAAAGTAATGGAAAAACCGCTGAAGTGTTTCGAAAGGTTATGGAATCCATTCAAGAGCTATTGGAAGCTACTAAATTGGAAAGGGCAAACATCGTGCTAAAGCAGTTGTTCAAAGTTGAATCCTTGACTTTAGACGTTGACGGATATGTTTTAATTCAAGGAAAACCAACACTCGTTAAAATTGAATCTTTTTTGTACGATACACAGCAAAACACAAAAAAACTTGAGGGTGTTTTTTATCCACAAATTTTGAAAGAACTGAATCTTGATCCTAGCTTAGTGTCCAACACTTATGCCAAACAGATTCTCCGCTCGCTTAAGAGCGAAGCAGCTAAGCCCTCAACTTCTTCCTCCTTCGTCTTCGACGACAACCCGACAACTGAGTACTCGAAGAGATCTAAACCCTACTCTTCGAAGACTCGATCGACAACTCTCAAACCCAAAACCAAGCAATCCGACAAAAGAAAAACCCAGAAAAAAGAATTTTTCCCCATCACCAACGACGACGATGACGACGATGATAAAAACTATGAAAGCAGTAAAGAATCGTTTGCGACGACGTCAACAAAAAAATGGAAATCCTACTATCAGTGAAGAAAAGAAACTCAAATTACTCTACACGAAAGGTCCAGCTGCATTTGGTAGCGTTAAAAATTTAAAAAATGCTAGTCAACTCTCACCAAAAAAAGTTAAAAAATTTCTGAGATCTCAATCATCACATACAAAGTATGGATTGTTTCGTAAAACATATCCTCGGCTAAAAGTGATTGTTAACGATATCAACGAAATTTGGTCTCTTGACTTGGCTTATGTTGATAAATTGGCTAAATATAACCGAGGGGTACGATATTTGTTAGTTGCTGTCGATTGTCTCTCTCGCTACTTACGAGTGGAACCCCTGAAGACCAAATATGCTAAGGAAACAACCGAAGCTTTCAAAAAAATGATCAAAACAAAACAACCAAAAAAATTTGGGTTGACAAAGGCACCGAGTTTAAAGGAGAGTTCGAAAAGTTATGTAATAAACGAGAAATCATCAAATACAATACTCACAGTGAAAAAAAATCAGCGTTTGCCGAAAGAAACATTCGATCGCTGAAAAGTATTATCTACAAATTCTTGGAGTTTGAATGGACTTACAGTTATATTGAAAAATTACAAAGTTTTGTTCAAACGATTAACTCACGCGTTAATAGAGTAACAAAATTGGCTCCAAACAAGGTCACAAGAAAACATGTACCTGCTTTAGTTTCATTAATTGCAAACAGTTCATCGAAGTTGGTACAGAAATCAAAATTTTATGTTGGTGACTATGTGCGAATAGCGAAGACTGACTTGCCTTTTAGAAAAGGTTACAAGCAGATTTTTACAGACGAAGTTTTGAAATAGTTGCCATTCCTACTGTAAACCCTCCAACATACAGTCTCATTGATGCGGAAAAGGAAGAAATCAGCGGAAAATTTTATGAAAAAGAACTTAGTTTAATTGGAAACAAAGCTGATTATAACGAAAATGGGCAGTGATGAGTTTACTGTACATTTGATTTCAACAGCATCAATGGATTATTTCCCAGACAACACTTTGGCCAGTTTTAGAAATTTTTGTAAAGAAGAAATAGCTTTAGACGGAGATTGGAGAGTTGCTCTCTCAGAAATAATTTTCCCCACAAAATTAAACAATGTTACTGATGAGGAATTTACGTACTTCAGAGCATCCGAAGTAGTAGCCAGTAAATCCAACGCTGGCAATCGGAATACAATTTCCAGACCCTACTATGGCAAAAAAGTTTTTATCAAATCAGGAGAGTACACTTTTATAGAACAATTGATTAATGAGATAAAAACAAAACTCAAAGACAAAATTCATTTTGATGCGAGTCCTCAAGAAATCACGAATAGCATGAGCATTTGGATGAACGCAAACGAAGGAATCTCATTCCCAAGTCCCCAAATACCCAGTCTGTTAGGCTACAATGCAAAACTTGATGAGAACGGTGAATATCACATTGGTTACAAAATGATACCCTCCTTCGATGCATCTTATGAGGGAAACGAACTGTACGAATCTCATTTCCCATATGACTTATCAAGTGGGACAAGTCTAATTTTTGTCTATATTGACATTATTCAATACCAAACTGTTGGTGATGCAAAGGCCCCATTGTTACGCGTCATTGATTCAAATAGACGCATCAAAAACGGTAGTGCCTGCAGCATTGAACCTAATCATCGAAAAAACTTCACTAATTTAGACTACAAAAAATTATTCACTTCATCTGTACAATCAATATCGGTACAGTTGCGCACAGAAACTGGAAGACTAGTGCCCTTTGCAGGAACTGGTAAAGTTGTGTTGACTCTAAAATTCAAGCGCTTTGATTGAAAACCAATGGAACAATATTATGCAAAGCAAGCTTCACTTCCTCAATTCTCTGGACACTACCGACAACGCGGCAGTGGATTTGGCGCTTTGGCTGCTGGTATTGGTCGTGTTGCTATACCGTTTGCACGACGGGTTATTCTACCGGCTGCGAAAAAACTGGGCAGAGAACTTTTGATGAGTGCAGCGCCAGAACTAATTGATGTCGCTATGAAAAAGAAGTCTCCTAAACAAGCATTGAAATACACTGTCACAAAAACTGCAAGAAAACAACTCGGTGGTGGTAGACGACGTCGTCGAAAGACACCAATGAATGGATTACGAAGAAGAAGGTCAGTAGGGGCTCGAAAAAGAAAAACAACCATTCGAAGAAAAACCAGACCAGTGAGAAGTCGAGCAGATTTTTTCTCAAACATAAAAAATGATCGCTAATTTGTTACCCAATGAAGCTACCCATAGCTCTCTGGATTTGTTTGAAAAACAACCTCTTTTGATTACTTTTGAAAACGCTTTTGATCAAAAAATTGGACCTGTCTATTCACCTAATGGACCAATGCTTGAATTTGAAATCACCGGTGACCGTAATAATTTTGTTGGCCTGCAAAAAATTTATTTGGAAATACGATGCAAAGTAACGCAATCAAATGGAGCTGATCTGCGATACGACAACACTGATCCTACTGTGTCTGATTCACCGTTCCTCGTAAACAACTCCCCGTATTCCCTTTTCTCTGACTGTACCCTCTCTGCTAATGGACTCAAAATCTCAAATGCCAATAGTAAAATGCCAAGCTTTATTGGAACAGAATTTTCTAACAGCAAAGGAGCCAAGGACTCATGGCTTAAGTGTCAGGGATATCGTTTTGAAAACAATCCCGCTGCAATAGATGCAGCTGATTTCACATCTCAACGAGAACTGGTCCGTGAATCGAGGGAAATTTGGTTCTATGGACCCGCTGGAGTCGATTTTTTCACATGTGACAAGCATTTGTTGAGCGGTGTTACCCTCAGACTTTCCTACAGACGTTCTCATGAAGACTTTCTCATTATATCGGAAGATGCTGCCAAGCATTACAAGCTGCAAATACTCGAAGCGAACCTATATGTTAGAAAAATGACTGTGACTGACCATGTGCTCTCTGCCATTGAATCAACTTTGCTCAAAACTCCTGCGAACTACCCATATCAAGAAGAAATTACAAAAACATTTCTTGCAACAGCTGGTCAGCGCAGCTGGCAACAGGAAGATATTTTTGCTCGTGAACCGGTGAGACAAATTATCATAGCATTGAACACAAATAATGCATTTCTAGGAACAAACCGAACGAATCCTTTTCATTATCAAAAATTTGGATTGGAGCAAGTTACTTTGAGACGAAATGGTTTACCAATAGCAAGTACACCAATCAGTACACAAGATCATAAACGTCTCTTCTTCAACACGCTATCAGCGCTGGTTTTGTTGCACTGCGGGCTGGGAATCACTCTGGATAACTACCAACAGCACTTTATTATGTGTTTTGATCTCACTAGCACACAGCAGGCAGCTCATGAGTTCTTGCATCCAGAACTTACTAACTGCTCAGTTTCACTCGATCTTCAATTCTCAAACGCTTTGACAGCAAACCTGGAAATTTTTGTTTGGGGTATACGCTCATCCAATGTATTTATTACCTCCGACCGCAAAGTTACAAAGAACGTCCTTCCCATTTCGACAGTCTGAAAATGGATGAAATCCAGTTGCAGGACCTCATTCAGAATTGTAAACATCTGAAATATAAGTTTTTTGGAGTATTTGCAGCCGACAATTTTCCACCTCACATCCCAAACAACATCTTTATGATTGTGAACACTTCAAAATCAGATTCTCCGGGGACACATTGGATTGTGATATGCAACAGAAGAAATGTTTTGTACTTCGCTGATCCTCTCGGTCTTCCTCTCTGGCAGTACACCAATCTGTATAAACGATTGAACGAGAATTTTCATCAAGTGACTGAATTGATGACAAACTTTCCCATGCAAGACTCAAACTCTACCATGTGCGGTTCTTTTTGTATTTATATTGCACATTTGATTTTTGATAAAAACTTTAATGGTGATGCTTCTGATTTTGTTTACATAACTGATCATGTTTTGAAACGTTTCCTAACTCACATGCTTACCCATTAACTAACCATTTAATATTGTTGATATATACATTTTACAATTCAATTTTGAACAATTCATTCTTTTAGTAATTGAAATTTTACCCAATTGTTAACTGAATAGCAGTAATTCGAGAAGTTAAGCTTTTTATCAAGTGAGAAAAAAAGTGCGAAATCGATCTATGGGGGGATATCACCATACCAGCAACTGTTGCCTCCTTTCAGTACAATTTCCGGACGGGTTTCGAAACGCCGCCTTTCGGCTGAGAGTCGAGCGCCATGCGTTTTCCTCTACTCGGACCCCAAGAAATTTTGTTCCACTTCAATTTTATAGTAACAAGTTAGGTACAAGTCTTAGAAATGATTGCAGCAAAATTAATGGGCACTTTTGGCTTTCATCAGTGTTCTCGTTTTTCAAGATCTTTAGCCACTTCAACCTTTTAGCTCTTTCAATCTTTCTATAAAATCAAAGCTTTTGTCATAGATTTCAGACGTTTATTTTTCAGTCTCCTGTAGACACGGAAAATGGAAATGTCGAAATTTTCAAGCCAATTTCATTATTTTAGAGTTTTCAGTGTTTCGTAATTTTTCCTTATTTTTTAGCTTCATTTGGCTTAAAGTAATTTTTCATTCTTATTTTGGTCAAATTGATTTTTGCCTAAATAGAGGTGGCGGCCGCCGCACTTGACGAATTTTCCTTTCTTCGAGATTCAGCAATAAAACATGCATTTTTGAAGGAAATCGGTCACCGCAGGCAACAGTTAAGCTACGCTGCCAAAATCTTGTGCTTTCCTATATACCATATAGTTTGGTCGCATATAATAGGTATATAACGCCATTTTACATGTAAACAAATCAATACCCCCAAACTTTAGAAGGGAAAACATGCACCGACCAAAACCTAATTCCATTCCAGTTTCCACAATGTTCAGTGGGAATACTCAATAATATACCGAAGTTTTACATGAGGACTATTAGGTATAAAACTATACATGGTGACAATTAGGATTATTACATAGTGACCATTAGGTATAAAATTATACATGGTGACAATTAGGATTATTACATGGTGACCATTGCTGATCATTTAATACATGGTGACCATTATGATTTATACCTAATGGTCATCCATGTATGACAACCCCCCCCCGATCCTAACGCACTATATGCATACTACTGATAACTTATTGTGGTAAAAAAAATTTTGTCAAATTTTTTTTATAGTCAGTGAAACAAGCATTCCGCTGCTGTGTTAGGTACGTTCTTTCAAGAGGGTGCTCAAAATTTTGGAGCTGAATTTTATAGGTCCACTTAACACCCCCTGTAATATCTGGGATATGATTGGATACTAGTTGTGCGGTGATCACTACTTTGCTGTTATCATTCCGTCCTAATTTAGGCGTGGGGTAGATTGAGGTAGCGCAGGTTGGAAAAGGGTAAATTGGTACATAGGGTAGAATGGAATATGATTAAACGAACTGGGGTAAATGGGAATATAATAGTTTGTCCTGCTACCCTGATTTTACAGTCTTTCGAGAATAAAGAGCCGAGTTTGAGGATATGCGGCGGCCCATTGATAGCCTTCCCTCGGAATTAGTCCCGTCCCAAAGAATCTTAGCTGATCAGTATACTAATACTCTATCGAATGTACTTTTTTTCCATCAAAATTAGATTGTTCTTGAATTTTCATGAAATACAACATATCTATCTAAATATATCTTGATATAACAAAAAAAAGTTTCCGGATTCTCCCAGAACACGCACTATATTGTTTTCAATATAAAGCGAGTGCACCTACACTTCTTTGCTTGCAACCATTAACAAATTTGCAATGAAATTTACTTTTCGTTTGTTTCGGGTTATTTTTGAAATTTTTAGGAGTTAAAAGATATATAGGAATTAGGAATTATAATTTCAAGTATTATATCGCAGGAGATATCTCGATTTTTCAAACCAAAATTTTCACGCCATTAAAAGCAAGAATCAAGTGTGCTTTTATGTAATTGTTTTATCATTTTGTAATTAATCAAAGATAAACAAGAACTACAATTATCAAAAACTGCTTGCCATTTCCTTGAAAAAAAACTTTTTCTCACACGCACTTTTTTCATTGATTTTAAGCTTCTAAGCTATAGTTGTGACAAGCAAAAAGATTATAGGAGGCTCAATCCCCTTAACTATCGTCCCATTAAATTTCAAATAATCACCATTGTCAAAGAATTTAGCTTTCTTTTGCATGCTACAAACTTTATTTCAACCCAAAATCAAGCAATTAACGAATGTATGGGGACTCAGCTTGTTCTAAACTTAAAAAACTATTTCGTCTTTTAATATTGCGAACACCTGTTTGCCATTCAACTTCAGATCTTTTGTTTTCTTTAAAAAAAGCCGACGCTACCGAACTTAATTGTTTTATGGCGAACGCTTGTCTTGTTTTTTGGACTAGAGGAAAAAGAACAGTGATTGTAAACCACTCTATTTCCACTTCATGCTTTGAAGTATTTTTGGTCTGCGATTCAATAATTTAAAAAATACCCTTGTTTTCTCTTATTTTAGGTCGAGCTATCGCGAACTATCATTTAGCGCGAATTATTCATCCCCATTTGGCCAAACTGGTGTTTTATAAACCCCCGAAATTTTGCAAACAACAAACACAGTTGTCAAACAAAACAGTTGTCAAATTAGCAACAGTTGTCAAACAAAGCAGTTGTCACAGAGACATACATAACAGTTGTCAAATTAGCTGAAAGAGAGTTTTTCGAAATTGATAGTCGACCTTTTGGATAAAAAAATCAAAAATTTTGTCGAACTTTTTTTAGATCGATCATAATGATTTTTCGAGCTCTCTCAACGCACTAAAAACCTCTGTTTGGGCAAAATTTCTACGCCGCAGGCAAAGTTGTGAAAAAAACTGGCCAAAAAATGCGTTTTTAGGCACTTTTTGTAAAATTTTGACCAAAAAAAAGCAATCCCCAATTAAAAGTAGTATATATTGGCGCCAAAGGCGCCTTTGGACAATTTTTAGGGTCCGTCGCCAAAAATTGGATATCCCAGGATAGTACAAAGGGGTACCCTTTGAGTCGGCAGAGTGTCGAATCCCTTTTTTTTATGATTAATAGCTAAATCCTTGGTCAGACTTATTTTAAGCGTAACTCTGCCTTTTGATGATAAAAACACAAATAGAAAAATTGGTGAAGTGGCCAACCTTAAAATCAGTATTTCTAAGATATAGTTGAGCAGAGGTAATAGATGTAGAGCTTACCAACTGTAGGATTGTGGATCGACTCGAGGAAAAATCTCTACTTTTTGCACTGCAGTTACAGACAGTAGCGGATTTAGGGGGGAGGGGGAGGGGGGACTCTTTTTTTGCCTGTTTTTTTTCTAAAATTTGCCTGCGGTGCAGAAAACTTTTAAAACATGCTTTTTCAGGTGTTTTGAGAGAGCTCAGTGAATCAACAATTAAAAATAAAAAAAATTTGACCAAAATTGTGAATTTTTTATTTGACAATCCTCCTCCCTCGAAAGCAGAAGGAAAATGAAAAATGCTAGTCATACAATTTTCATATATAGAAAAAAGCTAATCATACGGTTTGCATGCAATTCCATTTCTACTGAAAACTGCATGATAGGGTTATGATTATAAGATTTTCATTTATGGAAATTTTTTGAGGGCAATTTTCCATAACCCAAAAAAATGATTTTTTTTAAAATTCAATTTCTCAAAGCTTTTGGGATTGTTCATAACCGACCACAAGCGAGAAAAGCCATGTTTACTCAAAACTAAATTTACCAAAAATTTGACCGTTTTGTATTTACAATGCACTGGAAACGACTTGAATCGTCTAAGAGTTGTCTACACAAATGTTTAAGTATCAAACTTTTTAATTTTGGCAAAAATATCCAAAGATGATCATTATCAAAACTTATACTTTTCATTATTCAGACCTTGATCAAGGCATAAGTAAACATGCTATAAAGAGATATAGGAGTTTCGAGCATTTTTGAAAAAAGTTAGAGAATTAAATGGAAAAGAAATATAATTTTAGTGTATCCAGGACTTGGTTATGCACACAAAAAATTACATTTCGCCTGCAAAACTTTCTTATTGGAAAGTGTTTGTTTGACGGTTGAAACAAACAACAAACAAATTTTGGGGGCAATTTCAAAATTATTCGTTGTCGCCATTAAAAGATTATTAGTCATACAATTTCCATATATATGATTAGACTTTTTTGAAAAATTTTTTTTCTTTTTACTTATTACGATACATCAATTTTTATGTCCAAGCAAGAAAAAAAACTTTTTTAAAATCAATGACACCATTTTAGCAACATATAAGAAGTTTGCATGACAAATATTTTATCATTGACTTAGTTTATGTAATTGTATGAGTGGACCTTTTGGTATATGGAGGTCAACCGAGGTTGCTATTTGACTACAAAACAAACGTGGTGACGCCTAGCAATTTTACTGCCCTCACACCTAATTTTCGGTTCGGAGTTCTTATTGCATGATAATCAAACTTTTCAATCAAGTATTTTAGCTGATTGGAACAATGCAAATTGGTGTTTTGATTTTTTATCTCTTGGACAAAAGTTGTTGAATTAAGCCGCGCTAATACAAGTTTAGTGAACAAAACCAGCTGCTAAGTTGGTTATTTATTTTTTTGTCTGACCTTTGGTTGTTTTTTTTTTCTTTTTCGACTTGAGCTGACATTGAAACAACTGTTTCGCTCAACACAGGTAGGGGACATATGGGAAGACTCTTGCTTCTGTTCTCTCACTTGTGATCTTTGCTCTTCTACATGATCAGCTTTTTTTGCCTAAATGATTTAAAATATGTGATTGGCTTTTCCGTGAATTTATAACTTTCGGGTGGGGTGTATGACTTAATCTTGAAGCTGTTTATCTTTGAAAGTCATTTAAGCATGCCTGTCAGAAGCGCAAAGACTGTTAGATCTGAGTGATTTCGGTCATTATTCTTGCTTTAACGATAAGTTTTATTCAAGTTCAGCAATGATTTTTCAACCAAGTATTTTTTTCATTAGCTAACTTATTCTCAAGCCTAAACTTGATTTAAACTGGATTTAGGTTAAAGGTTAAAAAAAGCTTCCGTCCTAAATTGCTTAATAAGCAATCTGAGTTAATCTCATTTTTTACATGGTGCAGTCGAGCGAGTCAAATTTACTTGGAGTAAAAATTTTCTGGAACAATTCATCGAAAAAACCATCAAGATTTGGGGAAGTGATCCGAAAAATTCCAGGTAACAATTATGGCAAAGTATTAAGTAGCTATCGAAGATATTATAAATCCACGGTCTGAAACTAACTAATCTACACAGTATCAGGACCACTGGAAGCTTGTGAGGATCAAATTTAACGGGCAGTATGAAAAACAAGCAGCAAAAGCCGTTCCCGCATATACAGAAGAAGCTCGGAGAAGAGAAGTTGAGAATATTACAAAATACAATAGTTTAAAGATATGAGACGTAAATTAAAATCAAATCTCAGCAAAAGAAGGCCAAAAAAATTTTGTGAACAAAAATGCTGGTAAACAAGTCTCAGATAAAAGTTTAGAGAGTTTTAGGAGTTAATGAAGACTATTTTTAAAATAACTATGAAGTCTGATTTTCAAACCAAACAAGATCTTTGGCCGTAGAAGAAAAGATAACGAAGCACAAAACTCACAAAAAAACTGTAAATATCTAAATTTGCAAAATCTGTAAGCTCGGAGAACTAGACGTGAAAGTAGTTCCCGATACTTTCAGGTACCAACATGAGAAACGTGGAAATTCAGACGAAATTGTGCATCGAGTACCTAACTCCAGAGAACTAGCTGACAAACACACTAGTTAATAAAAAAGGCACGAAGATCTACCAACAAAAGTTAAAGAATGCAGTAAAAACAGTTTATACAAACATTTTACGAGTTTAAAAGCGAATATAACATAAAAATTGTAAAACTTTCAGAGTGTCAAACTTGCTTTCAATAATTTTTATGAAAAAGACATCTTCTAATATTTACAGCTAGAGACAAAAAATTAAACATCTATATCAATTAATGGAAAAACACATTACACTAGCCCTTGAAAGATAAACAATGTATCAACCAATTTCTACAGGAAGGACATCTCGAAAAAAAAACCTAGATGTTCAGTACACTTCACTATATCTCCAATCGTTTTCTAACACAAAAAAGAACGGTCTATTAAAATTTCCTACACTCTAAATTTTTATTTAAACAAAAAGTTTGTAGCAGGTATCATAAGCGTAACTTGATAAATGATTGACAATGTGGCATTGATGATAAGCAGTCACGAGTAAACTAGTATCTGGTTTTCTTCCGTAGACTTACAACATGCATACAGTCAAATTCCACCCTCAAAAAAGCTAGGCGGAGGCAATATAACAGGATCTTACAATTCAAAACAAAATTTAATAGCTCAGGATATTCAACGAGATTCAACAATTCCTGGACCGGATAACCGTTAAATTAACAGAAACACACTTTTTCCTTGACTATAATTTTATTGAGACTGCTGGTAAATTACAAGACCGTTGTAAATTGTTGATATTTCTTTGGAAAACCTTAGACAAAAAAGGCCTCGCCTCAAAATGGAATAAACCAGTTTTTAAAAGACTATATAGAGTAGTTAAGATTCGCAATCGGTGCCAATGGAACCATCTCTTTGTTTCCCAAATTGGATATCTAAGAAATCCTTGATTCATAAAAAACTATAAATTTTCAATGTGATCATCAATCAATAATTTCAACAATTTTATACCGATATTATCCACAAAAGAAACATGTAACACAGTTTTAACTGTCATTTCGATATTAAACTAAAAATGAGGTTGAATTGCGAAGTTTCACAAAAATGATTGGGAGCGTCCCTAGAACAGAATCATGGAATAAATTGGAAAACTGTAGCTTTTGCTAGTAGTTTTTTTTAAATGTCACTAAACTAATTTGTAATAAGAACGAGCTTGAACTATTGGATTATGTTGGGCATTTGACTATTTTAAGAATCACTTACTACTGGTTCAACCATTTTTTGATTCTTACAGACCACAATATTCTAAAATTGGCCTTAAGAAACAATAAAGGCACCAAAAAAGCACAATCTCATTCACCCGTTGGGATTATAAACTTTGACCAAATGATTTCAATGTAGAACATTTAGCAAGCAGAGAAGTAGGATTTGTGGACAATTTATCAAGACACCTAACGGGTGAGCCCATACCAATCCCATATGACAATGAAAAACTCGTTATCGCATCGGTAAACCAGATTAATTCGTTGCTCGATTTTAAGAACTGGTTGCCTAAATATTCTTACTCAAAGAGAGCAGTTTTCCCAACATCTAGAACAAGATGATTCAAAACAGAGCAGTCTGATTGAAACGGTACCAAACAAACAAAAAACGAAACTGAACATGAGAATCAACTAAGATTGCTGCCGAATTTTTGCAAATTTTTTACGCTGGATCTAACATTCCATTTTGACAAAAACTTTCAATCCAATCGCGTACACAAGAAGGCTTTCAATCTTGCATTACTTTACATTTTTTTTAAATTAACTTTGGTCTTTATGAAGAAATTGTCTGGTCGGTTTAAAAGTTTAGCAACCAGCAATTTCCTCGTTAATAATCCCCCAGAGCTAACGCAGTTGCAGATAAAACCTCGGAAACGATCATGGGTCCAAATTCAGTACCAGCTCAAAGCCCTTAATCAATAAAACAAATTGATACTATTCATCTGGCCAGACGATTTTTTTTACAAACATCACGACCCTCACAAAACAAGGTTTAGTCCGAAAAAATTTTGAAAGCTAGCGACAAAGGGAGAAAAGAAGACCTTCTTCAAGTGATCAATGATCCTCCTTCCATATCTTAACAACTAACACGTTATTCAAGGATGCTTGCAGTCTGACGGACGACTAATAATACCAGCTTGCTTGAGAAAGGCAATGCTTCAACGCGTTCACAAAGCACACCCTGGACAATTAGCTATAAACAAACTGGCTGTGCGAAAAATCTGGTAGCGAAATTTTCACCGGGAACTACAGGTAAACGGCGAAACCTTCATTGAACGTGTTGAAGCAGGTAAATTTTATAAACCTCGTACCATGCAAGTAGACCATTTAAAACTACCGAAAGTCGTTGAAGCAAATCAAGAAATGGAAGTAGGTTTTGCCTAATCTACGTTTTTTTTTGGGGGGGGGCGAACAGATGTTGATAGATTTTGAAATTTTTCCTCACCTCAAGTAACATCTATCAGCTCAGCGAAATCAGCTGTTATTTTTTGCAGGAACTATATAGCATTACACGGGGCCCACTGATTGATTAGAACAGACCGAGGCTCGGTATTTATCCCATCAGGAACAAAGTTTATACGTAATATTTAGTCCTGTGGGTGATCAGAGAGCTAAAACGTTTTTGCTAATACCATATTATGTCTAATAATGGTGCGTCAACGAATACTTATTTTCTCATCTTTCGAAGCACACGTCGGTAGATCACCAAAAAAAAGTCGGCATATTCTAGTAAAACAACCGCTTCAAACATCATAAATTGGAACAAAGTGTTGTAATCTATAAGTAAATGAAGAAATTTTATGCGTCGTGAAGGAAGAGATGATTGGGACGCTCCACGCCATATTGAGGATGGACACCTTGACGACTACTCATTATCATCACCAATGCAACAAAATATATAACAACCAACTCTGGATCCCCAGTCAAAGTTCTTACACTGAAAAACGCACGGGGAATCTCTAACTCCATATTGAAAAACACGCCGGAGAAGCCCATTGTGTATAGAAAACTTCAAGATAGAAAAAGGACGAAATTTATTAGAAATTACTTAAGAAAGAGATTATAAGAGAGACGGATCATAACTGTAGGCAGAGAGTGGTTAACTGTTCCGTGAAAAGACCAAAGTAATTGAAAAAAAAAACAAACCTTCACAAAATAAACAACTCATAAAACTCCACGCACGCGGCAAGTGTACCAGACCATACGTATTATAAAACCAATCAGAAAAGTGGATTTCAAAAGCTCAAAAACAACCCAAATAAACAGAAACATTTGAGCAAAGTTTGAACAACTCAATATCTAAAAAACAAATGCAGCTATGAACAGCTCAAGAGAGACCCTGCTATGGGATGAGGAAGAGCAACAAAAATCTTTGAGCGTTCCGCTGGGTAAGAAAGTGAGGCTGATCCATTGGGTCAACCCGGACCAGTTACAAGGAAAGGGTGACGCACCTCATATGCCTATAGATAATATATAGACATCCCAAAGGAGACAGTGCCGGGTAATTATACAGGCGACTTTACACTACTCAAAGAGCTGAAAATGAGACTTACTAAAGACCTTAATCAATTTACTCGAATAATTAACTCTGAATACAAAACTGAATTGCATAAAGAAGAAGATCAAAAAACAGAACTACAATCCAAAACTGACGAGCAGATCCTCGAATCACCTACAAAGACGATTTCGATGCATTAACTTCTGATTAACAACAAACTCTTATTTCGTCGAATTCAGGTCGCCTCTCTTAGGATAGATTGATATATCATGACCATCGTACTTATTTTATTTATCTCACTTTCCATAAAACTTTCCAGGGCAATGTGAAGGGTAAGACTCAATCTTGAAGTTTTATGTTTGAAAGTCATTTTAACATACCTGTCAAAAGCGCAATGATTTTTCAATCTGAATTATTTCGTTCATCCTTTTTGCTTCAGCGATAAAAAAATTTTCAGTTTTAACAACATATTTTATTCTAGTCTTACTTAGCCTGCTATCCTGTTCTTAGCCCAAACTGTTTTTAAAACAAGTCTTAGTTTAAAAGCTATTTTATCTTACTGAGAATTCAACCCGTTTTTGCGAACCTTCTTTTAAATTAGAATTAGTTTAAAAGTTAACCCAAATTCCTTCCTAGATAAGTTGTTTAACAACCTAGATCAATATTAATTGTTTGCAGCCTTTGTGCCTAAACGATTGAAAATGTAAAATGATCAGCTTTTTTTAAACTTCAGAACTATAGCCAAAATAAAAAAAACGTACTGCTTCAAAACACTGAGCTCCAATTTAATTAAAACTCAAAGTAAGCTTATCTAAACTTCCTAAAAACCCGTTTCAAAAGATTAATAAACCAAAATTTAAAAAATGCTCATCATACAGTGCTGATTTAAATTAACTGGACCAAACGCGTTAAACTAGAAATTTAAAACGCGTTTTTCTCAAATTGGGTTGAGTTTAGGTGAAAACTTATGGGTACAAAACTTGCTTAAAATTTTAGCAGAATTAATATGGTGTAATTTGTTTTGCAAAATTCGGGCCAAAAATTTTACCCAAAAAATGGGTCATTTTGGCGTTTCTTAGTAGATCAAAAATTACGTCAAAAATACCCAGTCAATCACAGACATAATTATATCAAAGTGAGCCACTTACGTCGCTCAACAAACTTTAAGAAGGGTATATTCTCCAAAACATGTAAAAATTAATTTATTTTTGTTTGATAGACAAAAAGGTCGTTTTTAAAAAAATACCAACTTTTTCTTTTAAAACAATTTTTATACGGTTTGCAAATTTTTTTGGAGAATTTACCCTTCTTAAAGTTTGTTGGGCTACGTAAGTGGCTCATTTTGATATAATTATGTCTGTGATCGACTGGGTATTTTTGGCGTAATTTTTGAATAACTAAGAAAAACCATAATGACCCATTTTTGGGGTAAAATTTTTGGCCCGAATTTTGCAAAAAAAAATTATACCAATTTTAAGCAAGTTTTGTCTTCATAAGTTTTCACCTAAAATCAACCCAATTTGAGAAAAACGCGTTTAAAATTTCAAGTTAAACGCGTTTTGTCCGGTTAACTTAAATCAGCACTGTACAATTTTCAACAATGAGAATCGTATGATAAACAATTTTTGTAAAACCCATGCAATGATGAGCAGTTTTTTTGTAGTTGAACCCTGGTTTAAAATGAGCGTAGCTTTTAAGAATACTTGTTTGCGAAATAAAAAGTGCAAAAACACTCGTACCAGGGCAAAACCAAAAATAATTGGACTGCTCCTTAAAGTTCATTTAAAAATTTTGTTGAAAAATTGACAAAAACAAAAAACTGAGTAGTAGCTTCAGTTTAACCTAAAATTGTTTGCCCATACGTTTTTATAAATTATAGCAAATTAGTGTCTAGAAAAACTTATTATATTGTAATCACGACAACAAAATGATTTTTCAGTGATAAATCTAAATTTCGGAAAAGTTATTATCGATTCCAGTTGCTCTTTAATACTTAACATTCGAACTGCATGCCACAAATATGTATTTCAAAAAGAAACCAGTTTTTGGTTTCTGAAACAATTGATTTTTAGGCCATCTGTAAATATGATAAGATCAAGTTAACACCCCCCCCCCCCCCCGCCCCTCCCCCAATAGACCGAAATAAGAAAATCCTCCTCAAAGCAGCATTCAATTTAAATTGAATTTACTGAGCGCTGCGTGTAAGAAGCTGTGACAGATTTCGTCCCATGACAGATCTCGTCCCATGACAGATCTCGTCCCATTTCAGTTTCAACAGTTTTCGTCCACTTTCAAAGCGTGCACAGATTTCGTCCCAGCAATTTGGATATGGGATAATAGGATGTTGGATATGGGACGAAATCTGTATGGGACAAAATCTGTTAATTAAATAAATAGGACGAAATCTGTAACAAGAAGAAATCTATGCCAACCCTGTAAAATTCCATTTTCTGACTGACTGAAATTTTAAACTCGAATCAAGTTAACATCCTCCCCCAAAAAGGCTTTGTGGTGGAGGATAATAACTTAGTCATTGTCGTTCAGAGTTCTAGACTGATTTATTCGTTTCTGCTGGCAAAATTCAAGTGATAACTGACAACTGTTTGTGTTCATTTCAGAAAGGGTGATCTTCATTTATTACCAGATTTTCCAGATTTGAGAGTTAACGAAAAACGTTCACGAGTATTATGGGTTTATGCAATCGTGTTACTGCTTCTTTTTTCTCAATATTTATGTTGTTTATTTCACTTCAACATTGCATTGAGTTTTCTAAAAGGTAATAAAAAGCTACTTTGAAATATACGTAACAAAACTTCTCAGACTCGAATCACTTTCTCCTGCTCATTTCGAAACTTTTGAATATACCACAAAAAATTAATTTGAAGAATTCGACGCTACTTTGAACCCGTCCGGTCTACTTTCACGTTTTTCCCATGAACATATTAACTAACACAAACTGAGTCAAGTCAATGAGAATTTAGATCAATTTCGGTGTCAACCTTTATTCCAATCAATTTAAGCAACACTAAATGTTTTATATATCAACGAAACTGTTACATAAAAAAATCATATATGCAAAATGGTGAAAATAAAGGTACCCCAATATGCATTTAGTATAAATAGGAAGGTGTGTGCCATGAATTAATAAACTTCAGGATCATTTGACTCTCTTTGGGAATAAGAGTTCCAAAAAATTGAAGAAAAAAAATGAAAAACACGCTTGCACTTTTGAGTAAAATCTAAACTATATACTCAGACATAAATGTTTAGCACTTCAATAATCCAATCTTAACGAGGCAAAAAATCCAAAGAAAAAATGGATAAACTAGGCAACAGCTAACTTAAATAAAATTTATGTATAATATCAAAAGATAATAAATAAACAAGCTAAACAACTGCAATCTTTGCTTAGCTAGAGACTCTAGTTTTCGTTTTTGTTATACTTTCATTAAATTTTTTTAAGGATTCATGCTTTCAATCACATAGAATCAGGATCGAGCGTGACGAATGTTGAAACAATAACCACCTATAAAGGACAATCACAAGAAAGATGTTCAATCTACTGCGCTGGAAATCCACTTTGTGTTTCGGCCAATTTTTGCTCAGGCGGCTTATGTTCTTTAAAAGCTGGTGACATTTTCACTTTGGGTGTCGAACTTACCTCAAACCCAGATTGCAAATATATAGGGATGAAGAGAGACGAAATCCCCCAATGTGAAGTAAGTGGTGACCCAATTTTGATATCTGACAATGGCAGTGCAGTCTGTGAAATAAGCAAAAAACTAAAGGCAGCAGAGTGGGGTGATTGGTCGGGTGTTTTCGAAGATGAAGTTACGGTGGATGAGTGGCGAAGAACTGAAAAGGGCGGTGGTATATTAGAAAAAAATCGCGTCTCTGTCATGAGGCTACCTACCTTCGGAACCTCGCGTACTTATATTAATCATGTGTATTCATATTATGTATTCGCTAGTTCATATGTCCTTGCTCAAGATCATATTCAACCGGTCACAGCGTGGTACCGTTATGTTTTGTGTTTAGCCGGTTGCGCAATATCCTTAACAAGATACGTCCTATTCCAAACAGAGTGCCTATTCGTTACCTCTATCTAAACACCATCCATGTTCTATTCAAACGGCGTTTGTAAGCGTTTATTCATTCGATACAGTGTATCTACTTATTCTACTCATAATCTTACTATCTATGGTACTTAATAATTTACTATTAGCTTTTAACCCTTCAGTATTGAGTCAGTACTGAGCGGGTTATTTTACTCTCAAATACATTGAACTTGTTCGCATAAATTTATTTTAAACTAAGAACAGTTGGCATAAACCTTTAAAACTTCCAATAGATAAAATAATTCCAGTCGATGAGTCAGTTATATAAGAAATTTGAAAAAAATTATATTCATGAAAACTTAAACCTGAACAAAATGATAATTTTTATGGCTTATTAGTATTTTTAATTTTATTGTTAATTTAAAGAAATTAGTTATCCCCATTTTTTAAAATATTTTTATGACTTATTATTATTTGTAATTTTATTGTTAATTCTAAAAACACAGATTTTTGTAATATATCACCAAAAGCGCTCTTGCATTATTGGAAGCCACGTGCTGGAAACAAACTGCACAGTCGGGGAAAACTTTCGCTTAGTAAGCTGGGTCATTCCAGTTCGAACTCAGATGGGTTTTCCAGCAGCCGAAGATTTTTGCTGGAACGACCATGAAGCTCTGATTTGGGGTGATATAAATGGCGATCCACAAGGACTGGAACCAATGCACAACCTATTGGGAGATAATTTTTGGATAGCAGTCAGTGATTTTGGTCATGAAGGTTCTTGGTTCAACATGAGAGGAGAAAACGTTACCGAGTTTGTTTCCTGGCTCCATGATGAGCCTAACAATGTTGGGTAATGTCAAATTTTCCTATTATTTTTTATTTAAAAAGAATGTTAATTACGAGTCCGTATTGTGCATTTTGTCGTTTGAAAGCGGATTCCGCAATTAGAGCGCAGATTTTTTTTTGAATATCTTGTTCTTTTGACCATGCCTGCAAGTCTTCTGTTCAAAGACTTGTCTGTGGATTCAAGTTACCGGCTCTTTTCCAGTTTCTCACCCCCTTTCCCCCTTAAATTTACTAAAAAGTTGTTCAACAATTGTTCATACGGCGCATTTGTTGTAAAAATGTGTTCACTTGATCACGCTGACACATTTCAATGCAGTTGATAACATGAAAAGTCATCATAAGTTGAATTTCATAATCTAATTCAAAAAGTTCGAAGGGGGGACTGGAAAAGAGCCAAGTTACCTACACAGACCATATGCAACTGTTTGATAGACATTTTTCTTCTATGGACGTCAGTCAACTCGGGATGTTGTTCTCCTATCCAGTGCAAAAGCTTGGCCTCGTAGGCTACCATTTCCAAAAAATTTAACTGATCGACCGACTTGAGGTACTCGACTTATGTTTCGACTTTCAAAACTCACATGTTACAATTTTGCTTCTCAAATTCCGTTTTTGATACGCTACTTTAAGTCCAGCACAAGTTCAAAAGTCAAAACCAACTTATTTTTTTAAAACTAAAAATTAAGACAAAAAATGAGCAAAAATCAAAAAAGTTGCATTTAGCAACGACCAATTGAGGAGAAAAATCTTTCGCGCACCAGTTTCAGAGTGATTTCTTTAGAATTATAACAAGATCTAATGATTCCCGCGGTAAAACCAAGTTTCTTTGAAAATTCCTCAAATGCTATGATTAAGACCAAAATGTTCAGAACAATCAACGCAAAAACTGAAAAATGCTATTTGGATCTGTCGGTATTCACCGGTAAGTTTTGTAGCTCTCTTAGTTGTTTTCAGATCAAAAATCATCGAAAAAAAAACCTGAAAAGGTTCCATCTCGAATTTACTTTGAGTTTACTCAAAAAAGTATTTTCAAAGTTATAAGGTTCCACTTGACTCAAACATAGGTTTGCAATAGATAAAATATACTAGCGAACTTTAATGACAGTGAAACAGGTTAGCAGTCTTCCCTAAACCAAATTTGCTTGAATCCTTTTTTTCACTACAGTATTTCATTTAAAAGATGAGCAATAAACAAATTACTTGCAATAACTTACTTAAAACAATTCCTTACATTGATTTATGATGAAGTTATTAAAAGGATAAGTAGTTTTTGACAACCCGGTTATGATTAATTGGATGGCATTCATCTACAAAGGAAACTCAGAGAACAGGTTGATTATGCGCTTATCTTTAGATTGATGGATTCTTCGACATATTGAGCTCAACCCGCACCGAGCGCCCATGGATTCTAATCGATTATAATGGATTCCCGAGACAAAAATAATCGATTATAACCCACTACGGATGTAAAATTCAGACCACGAAATCGATTATATAGCCATTATAATCGAATATTTTTGAACAAATATAATCCATTATAATTCATTATAATCGATTATAATCCATTATTTTTGTCACTGGAATCGATTATTTTTGCCAAGCTAATCCATTATAATCCATTATAATTGATTATAATCCATTTTATTTTTAGAACTAAATTCAATTATTTTTGCGAGAAGTTTGCAGAATTTATGCCCTGTCGTTTACTAACTGACATGTCTCAACTTCGTCCCCTCGCCCCCTCAAGCTTTTTACCCCACCCCTCCTCCCCTCCCCATCTAAAGGGGCAGGGTAAACTGGGGGGGGGGGGGGAGTTAAATAAATCTGGGGGGGGGGGGAGTATATAAACCGAACGTGGTGGGGGTAAATAAACCGGGGGAGGGGAGTTAAACTGGTCATCCCTTCGCCCCCTCAAGCTTTCTTAACCCCCCCCCCCCCCAGTTAAAGGGGCAGGGTAAACTGGAGGGGGGGGGGGGGGGGGTAAATGGTGGGAGGGGGGGGGGGTATAGTAAACTGGTGGGTGGTAGTATACTGGGTACTGGGGGCTTAACTGGGGGGGGAGGGGGGGTTGTAAAATGAAGTGTTTAGCTGCGATGAATTAGAAAAAGTTGAGACAAAAAAATATAATTTTTTTTTCTTAAATGTAACATTTTATGAAACATAACACGTAGCAACTACAATAAACCGGAAATGAGATAAGTTTGAACAAAATTGTAAATTTCATGAATAACCCCTCGAAAAAATCCATTATAATCGATTATAATCGATTATAATGGATTTTATTGGGATAAAAAATATTAAGATTATAATCTATTTTTAATGGATTATAATCAATTATTTTGTCATTTTATAGATGCTGACCATATTATGACAATATAATCAATTATGAGCCATGGGCGCTCGGTGCGGGAACCGAATTGGTATCGAAAATTTCATTTTTTTTCCTTTTACATCAACAGAAAGCCGCTGTTTTTATCTAGCGTAACGAATTTTTTGCAAAACATATCAAATTTGAAATAAAATTGCAATTTATAACAAACAGAGTTCACGATGACTTAAAAGAATTGACCATCATTTGCTGCTCTGCTCGGCTTCATGTTCTGTCAAATCTAAGGTCGACTGCCGGCTGATTACTACATCGAAGGGCGGTTTACTCGTAGTTTTTTTTTGTCTGCAAAATTTATTGAAGCAAACGGTATTTTGAAGTGCTTGTTAAAACACCAAAAACTGAGATATATTCCAGACACAAATTTTTTACAGAGCACAAAAAGCACAAAACTTTCTTGATTCTAAAAATTAGAAATAGTTACAAAAGGAAGAAAGTCATCTGTCCCAAAAACAGACCGTGGTCTTGTTGACAATAGAGTAGAAGCACTAGATATTAGAACACATTCAAAAACCAAAAGATTGTTTAAAAACCATACCAACACAGGAGCACAATTTTTGTTTCTCAAATTCAAATCAAGGTTGTTACGATTGCGTTTTCTGCGGATTGCAAACTAACTACTTTTAACAGCTAGTTTCAGTGAAATTCTTTTAGTTCCTAAAATATCGCCAAAAAAGGCGTTGCAGTATCAGATTTTTACAGCGAACAGCCAACAATTTAAAACCAAAAAAATATATAAAAGGAAATTTAGTGGATTATTAGATTCGCCTTGGTCTTGCCTTTTTTCCTTGACAATTGCCTAGTTTTGTCCTCCTTCACAATAACTGATTCACTCCATCAATTTTTTGCGTAAGGCAGATAAGAACTATGCAATCTAATGAGACCACAATGAAGGATAATTTAACAACACAAACCTAATTTCTGTGAAAACATTTGATCACATCAAAATTAGTTTTTATATCAATTTAACAAGACTTATTAAGTTTTATTCTGAAAAGTTACGGAAGTTTCAATTTTAACATCATCATTTTTCTCTCCAATTTTCATCTATAATACTACATTGGTTGAAGAATTTAGAAACAGCGTGGTTTCACAGAAAATTTTGTTAGCAACTAGATAAATTCAAATCCATTGTGAAACTATAATTGATCAAACTTACAAATTGCTTCTTGTAAACGGTTTTTTTTTCAACCAATTAAGCTTTTCGATGAGCAAAAGCTTTGAACAGTACAAAGATAGTCTGTTTGTATTCTAGTGAAAAAACTGCCAGAGCAGAGTTCATCTTTGATGACAGTTTTTGGTTCTGTTTTTATG